>NC_054483.1:85825934-86125934 GCF_017639515.1 Carcharodon carcharias | reverse complement strand
TGGGACTTTGTAATGTTTTTGACAAGAAAAGACCATAACTCCCATCTAGCTTACCTTTCGAAGCTATCCATCAATTTTTTTTACAGTGATTCTAGAACTAGAAATGCTATATACACTTTCCTAATAGAAATTTATACGGTCCTTTTTAAAACATGTTATAACTTTCTGTTCCATCATCCCTACTGATAAACTATTCCACAATTCTATCACCTATTACGTGTTTCTTTTTAATCTTTTAACTTTCAGTTGTGTCTATCTTTCCTTGAATCCTTTGCCCGACAGAATAACCTTTCGAGATCCAAGTGCTCCACAACTGTGAAAATCTTAAACTTCTACCAAGTCCCCACTTCATCACTCTTGAGGGAGCATTCCTCATAGCTCAACATCCAAGTTCAATAGTCAGTCTCATATCCCAACTCTGGACTCCTTGTAATAATTCTACATCTTTCAACAATAGAGATCAAAACTATGTGTAGTACTCAGGCGTACCCTCACCAAGGCCTTTTACAACGACAGCATCTCCTCCTTTGGCTTACTTTCTTCTCCATACAGTGTGGCGTTTTATTTGCTTTCTTCACAATGTGTGAGCATTGAACCAACTTTTTAACAATCCAGTAAAAATGATTTTACTGCATCTGCCGTATTTTGCTTTATGTTTAACAACATATTCACCAAAATACCAAGATTTGTTTCACAAATACAATGCCATTTAATATGTATTCCACACACTCACTTTCACTTTCCAATACTCTGACTTTACACCTATCCATATTCAACTCCATCTGTCCAGTTCCCTCTGGATTATCACTCATATGGTAGCATCACTGGCCACTGCATCTGATTTGATGTCATCTGTGAATACATTCCATTGTCTAAATCATTTATAAAAATTCTAGACAACAGCCTCAATACTGACCTCTATGAGACCTGGCAACCAGTTTTCATTCCACTGTCTCCCCTATCACCCTTGGTTATCTATCCCTCAGTTATGCATCAACCCAGTTTATTATTTTATCTATTCCATGGCGTGCACCAGTAGTCTCTCTGTTCTGTGAGCATTGTTTGAAATCTAGGTAGTTATCATCATAATTCACCATATCTGTTACCTCCTCAAACAAAGCTAATAAATTATTCAGCCATGACCTTGAAGTTCTCAACCAATTTTGGCTATTCCTAATCAGACTCTGCCCCAGCAAATGATTCCTTCTGTTATCGCTTATAAATGTCTAAAACTCTTTTCACACATTTCAACTTAAACCCACAAATTTGTAATTTGAGGGCATATTAAACATGAAGATTAGATTTGAGTATTGCCGAGAAAAGAGACATTTTTTGTGGAAAATTTTCATCTAGCACTCATCAGGACAATTCACAAGAAAATATTACACATTGCATATTACATATTACAAGAAAAGATTACATTTATTAATTTTCAAACACTTTACCTAATTCAGATTAGTTTTGAAAGATATCAATCTTGTCAGCCAACTTCACTGACACTCTTGAATGGAAATTGGTTCAGAGCCTGAAACCTTGCTACCAGCCTGCCTCTAAAATATTTGTTCTATGCCTTCCCTTGTGATAACCAAAGGTTACCATCCTCCTCTCTCCCTCTGTGAACTTGGGCATCTTCCCCACCATTCACAAAACAATGATTTAGTAATTCTGCCATTGTTCCTTCTTCAGGTACCAGCTCTTCATTGTTACTGGTCAATGGTCCAATGTCCCTTTGTAACCTTCAGGTACCCCTGACAGATGTAAGGAACACTTTGTTCTTGTCCTTTTATATTTTTGTGTACAGCCTGGCATATTTTCTCTTTCGATCTCATCATTTCTTGGCCTTTATCTGTTTAATTTTATGGTGATCCCCATTTGGTTCCTTCCCAGTGCGAAAATTATATGTGATTTCTTTTTCACTAATGCATTCTATGACATCCTTTTTCACTCATGTCTATGTTACTCTCCTTTATGATCCTTGACATTTCTTATTTCCTATTTTCCCACCAAATCCTTCTCATTAAATAGCTCATCCTGTTTTACTCCTTTCATAACATATTTCAATCCATCAAAGTCTGTTTTCCAAAAGTCAATTTTACCGTAATTTTTATTTTGTCAGTCTTAATTTCTATTTTAGAGTTAACAATATTATGATTGCTGAACCCCAAACATTTTCTTTTTCACCTTAGTTGTCGGTAGCAAATCTAATATTGCCTTTTTCTGTAAAGGCTAGGGAACATGGATAGGCCAGTCAGCCCCTCAAGCTTGTGCCATTATTTAATAAGATCATGGCTGATCTATATCTTGATCATACACCTGCCTTGGCTCCATATCCATTTGTACCCTTTTTTTGCAAAATCAGTCAGTCTCAGATTTAAAATTAGTTGAACCATCAGCTACTATTTGGAGTGTGGTGAGGGTTCTACACTTCCACCATTCTTTGCATGAAAAGGTGTCTCCTAAATTGCCTGACTCTGATTTTAAGGTTATGTCCCTTTGTCCTAGGCTACCAGCTGGAAAAGCTTCTCTCTCTACCCTATTAATTCCTTTCACATTCCTAAAAACCTCAATCAAATCACCCTTGTAATAAAAGTAAAATACTGCAGATACTGGAAATTTGAAATAAAAACAAACAATGCCAGAAAAACTCAGCAGGTCTGGCAGCATCTGTAGGGAGAGAAACAGAGTTAACGTTTTCAGTCTGTGTGACTCTTCAGAGCTGAAGAAAGGTAAAAATGTGATGGACTTTATATTGTTAGGGGAGGAAGCTAGGGGAGCAAAGTAGAAGGTTAGTGATGGGTGGGAGCTCAGGAGAGATTTGAAAAAGATGTAATGGACTCAAGACAAAGGGAGTGTTAATGGTAGTGTTAATGACTCAGGAAGGTGCTAATAGTGGCATTAAGGTAAGATAGCAGAATATGTTAGTAGGGTCAGTGCTCTGTGAAAGCAAAACATAAGAACAAATTATATGTGGCCCTGTGGGGGGAGAGGGTTGGGAAAAAAATTTAAAACATCAAAATGGAGGACAGAGTTCATGGTCTGAAGTTGTTGAACTCAAAGTTAAGTCCAGAAGGCTGTAAAGTGCCTAATCAGAAGATGAGGTGCTGTTCCTCCAGTTTGCACTGGGCTTCACTGGAACATTGCAACAGGCCAAGGAAGGAAATGTGGGCATGAGAACAAGACGGTGAATTGAAATGGCAAACAACAGGAAGGTCGGGGTCATGTTGCGGAATGAGCGAAGGTGTTCCACACAGTGATCACTCAGTCAGCATTTAGTCTCCCCAGTGTAGAAGAGACTGCATTGTGAGTAGCGAATATCATAGACTAAATTGAATGAGGTGCAAGTGGATTGCTGCTTCACCTGAAAGGAATGTTTGGGGCCCTGGACAGTGAGAAGGGAGGTAGAAAAGGGGCAGGTGTTGCACCTTCAGCATCTGAGAAGGTGCTGTGGGCAGGGGATGATGGAGGAGTAGACCAGGGTGTTATGGAGCGACCGGTCCCTTAACCTTTTGTATTCCAAAACATTATCTGGCCTAGCACCCAAGAGTCAGGTATAGGGACCAAAATACCAGATCAGAGGAGATCCCTAAATACACCTTAAGGACTTACAGTAAATGTAACTCTCCAAGCCGATCTACAACATTGGCAGTAGGACAAAGGCATCAGTCGTGGTACAGTGCTAGTGCTGCCTTTGAATCAGAAGGCAGTGGGTTCAAGTGTCACTATCAAGAATTGAGCACAGAATTTGTGCTAACATTTCAGTTTTGCACTATTTGAGGTGCTGTCTTTTGAATGAGATGTTAAACTGAGACCTTGTCTCTCAACCTACAACGACTACCATCTAGAAGGACAAGGGCAGCAGATAGTTGGGACTACCACCACCTGGAAGTTCTCCTCCAAGTCACTCACCATCCTGACTTGGAAATATATTGCCGTTCCTTCACAGTCACTGGGTCAAAATCCTGGAACTCCCTTCCTAACAGCACTGTGGGTGTACCGGCACCACATGGACTGCAGTGGTTCAAGAATGCAACCCACCACCACCTTCTCAAGGGCAATTAGGGATGGGCAAAACATGCTGGTCCAGCCAGTGAAACGCACATCCTGTGGATGAATTGACAAAAGTGGATATAACTAATCCCATGACACTCTTTTGAAGAAAACCAGCGCTGCTTTTCCTAATATTCATCCTGAACCAACATTAGTAAAAACAGATCATCTGGTCATTAATGCATTTCTGTCTGGGACCTTGTCATATGCAAGTTGGCTGCTGCATTTCCTACATTACAACACTTCAAAAGTACTTCATTGCTATTAGAGTGCTTTGGGACACTCTAAGTTTTTGAAAATGCAAGATAAATTCAAATCTTTCATCCTTTCTTAAAAAAAACTTCAAATATTTCCAGACAGCAAATATTTCCACTTTAAGTGGAATTCATGTACCATAGATTAATTTGGATAGTTATATTTATTTTAAGACCTTAAGGTGCATTGCAACAGCTCTTCTGATCAGATGTTTTGGTCTGTCACCTCACCTGACTCCTGGGAGCTAGGCCAGAAGATGTCTCTGGCTTATGTCCCTTTATCAAGCCATTTGACTGGCCAACTAGAAATGACTCTCTGCCATACTGCCCTATACAGTGAGGTTGCCTGCACATTCTAGTATTTAACATTCTAATTTCTCACCTTTGACTCCGACTGAGAAATCCATTGATAACACAGTATGTCAAGGTCCAAAGAACGCTAAAGTCAAAAATCCCCAGTGGAATGGTAAAAGGCCTTTTTTTATGTCTTCGTGCAGAGCTTAGGTTGAGGTTATTGAAAGGCTACAAGTACTTGCACCATTTTGCAGATACCTTTGTGGTATGCTCCTTTTGTGGCAATGGACATTGTCTGTATGCAGTGCCAGAGACAGGTATCTATTTCTATTTCATTGGCCTATATCTTCCAATCAGCAACTGAAAACTACCCACTTACCTGGATACTTTTAAAAAGGCCAGACTTCTGACCCACAATGCAGAAGAGCTCCCTCAGCTCGGAAATCTACACAGAGAGCAGGGAAGAGAATCAGTGCAGAAGCCACTCTTTTTACGACACTAGCTGCAGAAAGGTAAGTTTAACTATCCAGTGTGAATGTGAGTGAATGGGTAAGGTGGTTAGGTGGGAGAAGTAAGTGGATAGGATGTGTGAGGTAAGTAGGTAGGGTCAGTGAGGTAAGTGGATAAGGTGGCAGGTGGGTAGGGTGGCAGGGTGACAGGTAGGTAGAATGACAAGTGGGCAGAGTGGTATGTGGATAGGAAAGTTGGTAGGTGGGTAAGGTGGTGGGTCACAGGTGGGTAGGGTGGTTGAAGTAGTGGGGAGGGAGGTGGTTGAGGTGGTATGGTGACAGACAGGTTGGGTGGCAGCTAGGTAGGGTATTGGTGGGGATGGTGGTAAGATGCTGGGTAGATGGCGTGTAGGGTGGTAGATAGGTGAGTAGGGTGGTAGGTGGGCAAGGTAGCAGGTAGGTAGTGTAGGTGGATAGGGTAGTGGAGCAGCTGATGGGTAGGGTGGTAGGCGTGTAGAGTGGAAGGGTAGCACGTGGATAGGGTGATAATAGTGGCAGATGGATAGGGTGGGAGGTAGATAGTTGGGTGAGTGCATAGGTGTTGGAGGGTTTGTTGAGTCAGCTCAGGAATGTTTGTTGGTTTGGGGCTAGTCAGGTTGGGTTGGGAGGTAGTCAGGTGGCGGGGCCAGTCAGGTCTGGTCGGGAGGGTGGTTGGGTCGGGAGGCGTTGTCGGATAGTAAGGGAGTCAGGTGTGTCGAGGGGTGAGTCTAGGGGGTCAGTGTAAGTGAGGAGTCAGTTGTAACATTACCCAGGAATTAGACTGGAACTTTTCTGCCTAAATTTTTTTTTCATTCATTCATGGGATGTGTCAATCGCTGGCTAGGCCAGCATTTATTGCCCATCCCTAATTTCCCTTGAGAAGGTGGTGGTGAGCTGCCTTCTTGAACTGCTGGAGTCCAAGTGTTGTAGGTACAACCTCAGTGCTGTTAGGAAGGGAGTTCCAGGATTTTTACCCAGTGACAGTGAAGGGGGCAATATATTTCCAAGTCAGGATTGTGAGTGACTTGGAGGGGAACTTCCAGGTGGTTGTGTTCGCATGTATCAGCTGCCCTTGTCCATCTAGATGGTAGTGGTCGTGGGTTTGGAAGGTGCTGTCTGAGGAGCCTTGGTGAGTTCCTGAAGCGCATCTTGTAGATGGTACACACTGTTGCTACTGTGTGTCGGTGGTGGAGGGAGTGAACTTTTGTGGATGTGGTGCCAATCAAGCAGGCTGTTTTGCCCTGGACAGTGTCAAGCTTCTTCAGTGTTATTGGAGCTGCACTCATCCAGGCAAGTGGAGAGTATTCCATCACACTCATGACTTGTGCCGTGTAGATGGTGGACAGACTTCAGGGAGTCAGAAGGTAAGTTACTCGCCACAGGATTCCCAGCCCCTGACCTGCTCTTGTAGCCACAGCCCGCTTGATTGGCACCACATCCGCAAACACTCACTTCCTTCACCACCGACACACAGTAGCAGCAGTGTGTGTCATCTACAAGATGCACTGCAGGAATTCACCAAGGCTCCTTTGACAGCACCTTCCAAACCCACGACCACCACAACCTAGGACAAGGGCAGCAGATGGATGGGAATACCACCACCTGGAAGTTCTCCTCCAAATCACTCACCATTCTGACTTGGAAATATTTCGCCATCCCTTCACTGTCACTGGGTCAACATCCTGGGACTCCTTCCCTAACAGCATTGTGGGTGTACATACACCACAGGGAGTGCAGCAGTTCAAAAGGCAGCTCACCAGCACCTTCTCAAGGGCAACTAGGGAAGGGCAAGAAATGCTGTCCTAGCCAGCGAAGCCCACATCCCGAGAATGAATAAAAAAAACACAGTTCACTTACATGCATTTATAAATAAAAGGGCCTCAAGATTGACCTTTGGACTACCCCACCATTAAAGTGCTGTCTAGCTTGAAAATTTCATTTTTGGCTCATTTCTGTTTTTTGTAAGCCAATTTTCGACTCAACACTTTACCCCTTTTCTGTGGCTTTTTATCTTACCCATTAATCTCCACTGTGGAGCCTTGTCAAAAGCTTTCTGGAAATCTAAGTAAAGAATGTCCACTATATTTCCCTTGACCACTTTAGGAGTAATGTTTTCCAAAAAACTTCAGCAAGCTAATCAAGTATGACCTGTGTTCTTGAATACATGTTATCTGCCCTTTATCAAGCTGTGCTTGTCCAGATGTATGCAAACAGACCATTTTGTAAACTCTCCACATGACAACTGTTAAACTGTTTGGTCTATGATTTTTAGGTACATGCCTAAACCAGTTTTTAATAATGTGTATGTATTTGTCATACCTTCCCTATATCTAATGAATTTCTAACTGTGCCATTTAAGATTGCAATATCTTCATCCCCACTTTCTTTAAAACATGTTAAGGACATCTATATTTTTTAAATAAATGTTTGCGTTGTACTCCACATACACTACCTAAATCCTCATTAAGTATTTCTGGAACTCTGACCCTGATTTATCCAAATTTCCATCCTCCAGATATAAAGTAGCTGTTCATTGATTTTACTATTGCTTTCTCCTCTGAGTTTTAGTTCACCACTATTTGTTTTAAGATAGCCAATGCTTTCTTTCATCCTTCATCTATACGCATGCATAAAAATGTTGCGTTCCCTGTGGAGACCGAGAACTTTAGTGACCAACTTAAAGAAATTGCATGATAAGATTTAAAACTTTTATTGTAACAAACAAACTAAAGGCAACATTGACCACACATTACTTGGTAGGCAACTAATGCTATAAGCTGCAGAAACGATAACCCTTACTAATGTCTTAATATGACCGATGGCCCCATGCTGCATATATATTCTTTACAGCACTCTCTCCACAGGATTACTGCCTTTATAGAAAACAGCCAACAGTCACTCCCAGCTTCCATTGGCTTTGTTTCTCCACATTTTACTGAGTCCTAACATCAAGTAACCATCAAAGAGCACTTCCCTCAGTTTTCAGAGAATTCCTGAACTGGCTAGTAGCAGTTAGAGACACTTTCTCCTGACCATGCTAGGACAAATCTTCCAGAGTCTTTCAATTGCCATAAATGCATCTGTTTGACCAGAGGCTGTCCTCCTTCTCGCATTCTGCCTGGTAGTTCACTGAGGACCTGCAACCTTCTCCTCTCTGCTCACTGTACCAGCTGCAGCTTTTGTGTGAGATCTCTCTTTCGCTCTCTTTCTGTCCAAAAACTCTGAGACAGAAAGTCTGTCCACAATCAACCCAGTTGTCCTGCCTTTGTTTTCAGCTGTGCACATTTTGCAATTTGCTCTCAGTAAGACTCAACCTGGGCCCCCTGGTCTCCATGGTAACAAAGCTACACAGGCCTGTTTTCAGGCAGAACTCATAACAATCACATGACCCTTTTCACTACTCAATTTTACCTTAACGAGACAATCTAAAACTTAATAATTTTATAAAACTTCATACTCATGACACTACCACCTAAAGGATGAATAATTATTACTGTAGAATTAATTACAATACTACCAAAATATACCATTGAAGAACTTTCGTGACTAACAGGTAATATTCTCCCCCTTTTGTCATATTTCACCATTAAACAGTCTGTTTTTGACAAACTTGTAAGGATTAACCAGTCACACCCAATGACGTGTGACAATTAGGATTTAAAGTTCAGTTTATATGAGTTCTTGGACTTCTGATTTTCTTCTGAACAAGAGTTCATCTTATTACTGGTAGCTTCACTTTCTTATGAGTAGGTTTTTACAGCTTTTCCATGTCCTGGGTTACAAAATTGTTTTCTTGGCTTGTTCTGGTTAGCTTTGTCAAGAACAACATTATCAGCAGGGTGTTGACCTTCTAACAGTCTTTGAACTACCCTGTTCAAGTTTTAACTCCTGATCTCCTTCACTTACATGGTTGCAGCTTTTTTAATGTCCAAGTCCGTAAAGAAAGTCTCACTCAGCCAGACAGCTGAATTGTCCTCCTCCTGTTTAAATGTGGGAATATGTTTATCTGATCTGAATCAAACTTCCAGTACTTTTCTCTAGGAGAAGCAAGTTTAACATTGCCTCCTTTGCTGTTTTAAGAACTTGTGTTATGTCTAATAAAGGCATGTCATATTCATAACTTTACGTATGAACTGAGCTCATATGAAAGCATTTGCATCTGTATTTTATTTATTTAGAATAGACACTGATGAACTGTGAAGATGGCTTCCAAGGGGTCATGTGACCTTTGTTTATTAAACACAAACTATCAAGCTTCCAGAAAGTTCCATACTGAATAATCATCAGTGAGGACCTCCTCCTGGAACGGACATGCCAAGATGAATGTTATTTATGGAATTCACACTTACCATTGTTTCAAACTTTCTCAAAACAGAGTCAGTGGACTCTTAGATTCTGTGTCTTCAGGTTTACAATTCAGCAAAGAAAAACTGATAAGACCAGTTATTCACAAGTTAAGTGTGAAAGACCACAATCCATCTCCTATTGTATATCAATGGACTTTTAACTTTAACCCATTCTGGGTGGAAATGGCTGTTGAACGTGAGTCGGAAACTGGCTTCTGGTACTGAGATCCTCTATGATCCCAAGACCCAAAAGAGAACTAGGCAGACTGCAGAAGAACATCAATAAGGCAACAATTGCATAGAAAGGTTGTGCCTTTTAAGAACCATCAGTTGTCGGCCAGTCTGAGAACCACAGTCTGAAACTAGCTGGACGTCATCAAATACTCAAAGTACTTCACCTGTTCCAGTTTCGAAGTTCACCAGAGAACCAATTCCTAGATATTTAACTACAAGAAACCTCACAACCTGCTGTGGACCCTTCGTTTTACAAGATCCTCACTTCAACTTTAAATTATCAAATCCATTCAAGAAACCACAGATCTGCCATGCGGGGG
Source organism: Carcharodon carcharias (assembly GCF_017639515.1). Lineage (NCBI taxonomy): Eukaryota > Metazoa > Chordata > Chondrichthyes > Lamniformes > Lamnidae > Carcharodon > Carcharodon carcharias. The sequence goes on along the minus strand of NC_054483.1, from coordinate 86,115,951 downwards.
ACAGGAAATCATGAATCAGAGACTGAATTAATGTAATTCGTAGAAGTACATTATCTTTGTCTGTATCCAATGGGAGGGGGAGGGGTGTTTTGTGTGTGTATGTGTGTGTGTGTGAGAGAGAGAGAGAGAGAGAGAGAGACAAAGTGTGTGATTAATACAGGATGTGTGTGAGAATTAATAACCTTCCTTAGTTAAAACTCATGAAAGCTTCCTACTAAATTATGTTTTTGAAATACAGATTCCAAGGATAAGATAAGACACACCTCCTTCCATATAAAACATACTGATTACAGGCAGTAAGAGAGCAAATACATTCTGTCTGTGACTCTTGCTCAAATCATGTTGATGATCAATCAAAAAATCCTGATTTTTTTTTAGTCAGTTCACAAATTCTTTTAAATTGTTTTTGTTTTCATTTTCTCACTCAGCATGAACTTTTTCCATTGCTTCACTTGCAAAACTGATTTCTTCATCATTTTGAAGCTTTAATTTGTGTTCAAGAACGCAATTTTTTCCTTATAACTCCATGGTATCCTCTTTGTTATAGGGGAGTCATTCAGTTTTAAAGCAGTTTCCTTTGTATCGTCAGCATCTTTGAGTGCTGGTGTTAGCTGCTTTGACAGCTGTTGCTTAGGTTCTTCCGACTGGCTTAATTCAGACAGCTTCAATTTGTTTCCAGCTAATTTTAACTCTTTGTGATCAGTCTTAAATTCCAATGTCTCTTTAACCACAGCAGCTTGAACTTTGACTCTTTGGGCACATCTTTTAGTTGAAACAGTAATTTTCACAGCAGGTTTACAGAGTTTTGTGAATTTTGGTACATAACTTGATTTATCTTATACAAAATCAGTTTCAACAGTTTGGAAATTAAAACAGTTTGACTGGACTTCTCTGACATCACTGGAGATGGCAGTCCTTTATCTCCAGCGAGGTCATTTCCTAGTATAAAATCAACACCATTAATAGGCAACTTCGATACAATTCCCACAATTGCAATACTGAAGATTAACCCACATTTTAGATTACGCTTATGCAAAGGAGCAGCTGAACAACCTCCATTAATACCCTTAATCATTACATTTTTAAATAGCAAACCCTCTAGAGGGCGTTTCCTTTCACCTTCCATCAGCAATTAAGCTGACCCTGTATCTCTAAGATTATTAATTTTTTTCAAAAACAGAATTACCTGGAAAACTCAGCAGGTCTGGCAGCATCGGCGGAGAAGAAAAGAGTTGACGTTTCGAGTCCTCATGACCCTTCGACAGAACTTGCGTTCGAGTCCAAGAAAGAGTTGAAATATAAGCTGGTTTAAGGTGTGTGTGTGGGGGGCGGAGAGATAGAGAGACAAAGAGGTGGAGGGGGGGGTGGGGGTGTGTGGTTGTAGGGACAAACAAGCAGTGAGAGAAGCAGATTTTTATTAATTTGTTTGCCTGCTTTAATGGACAAAAATGTGATGACTTCCCCTTTGAACACAGTGTTCTTATGATTCTCTATGCTCTGGTCTTTTCCATTAGTAATTACATTCAAAGTTACTGGTTCAACATTTTCTTCTGTCATGCTATGCACCCCACAAATGCTAAGGCTTGCCTCTTAATTTCCAACAAATTGCCCTCTCTTCTGACAAAAATAACATGTTGGTCCCCTAGAATCATACTTATCCTCCATACTGTCTTTTTTACTATGCTGAAGAGTACCGATCTTTTCATTTCTGCTATCTTACTCACTTAACCAGTATTCTGTTTATTATCAGACCTCTTATCTCTCCAGTTTTCTGTGTGGATTTGCAAACAATGGTCTGCTGCTACTCACATGTTTGTGAGACAATGCATAGTCATCAGCCATTATTGCAGCCACTCTTATCTTAGACACTTTATGGTCTTCTAGGTGGGACGTTATTCCTAAAGGGTAAAGGGACACTATTTTTAAATACTTTCTTCAGTATTGTTTTTCAAAAATCTTACTCCAATCTTCATGCCCAACGCCACTATCAAATATCATTTCCTTTTCTCTAGCAAATTCCACAAAGATCTGATTTTGATTTTTCCTCAGATTTCTAAACTTGCTTTTATGCTTCCAGCACTAGCTCATATGCATTGAGAACAGCAGTCTTCACTGCAGCATAATCACTAGGCTGTATATTTGAAAGTGATGACTACACTTCTAGTACTTACCCCATGAACACACTTTGCAATAAAACTGTTTGGCTTTGCTGTGGCCATTGTAACTTTGTAGCAATTTTCTCGAATGACACAAAATGTATTTCAACTCTTTTCTCACTGAATTTATGCAAATATTCCTTGCCAAATTAAAAAACTGGGGTTAAATCTTAAATATCATCAAATTTACCTGCCACTCCCTGTTCACATAATCTAAGCTTTTCTTTATCAAGATCAAATTTCCTGAATTCAAATTCAAGTTTTTGCATTTCCCTTTCTTTTCCTTTTTGATTTTTCTAATTCAAGTTTCTGTTTCATTTTTCTCTCTTGAATTTTAGTCACTTCCTTTGTAATTGAATTCTAGTTAACTGAACCTGCATGCTACCAGGATTATTTACTCTTCCTTAACAATCTCTGCCTTTTTTGTGCCTTCTTTTAAATCTAATTCCAATTTCTCTGATGCAGCCTTCAAATTAACTTGTGTTAACTGTTGCAAAGTATTCATGATCAGGTCCTCCCTTTCAAGAAATGTTTCAGCAACAGAGGTAGCCATGTTAACTTTTCACTGAATGCACTTGCTGAATAGTAATTGTGAAATCTTGTTCATTTTAACTCTGGAAAATTCCAGTGTATTTGTTTCCAGCCTCTGGATTCATATCCTAGATGAGCCCCAATTTGTTATGATCCCCATAGAAACTGATAAAAGATATTTGAATGCCCACTGACCAACTTAAAGGAATTGCACAAGATTTCAAGTTTTAGGACTTTTACTGTAATAAACAAACTAAAAGCAACTTTTACTAAATGTTACCTAGTAGGCAACTAATACTCTAAACTACATAAACGATAACTCTTATTAAGACTGATAACCCCATTCCATATATATATATATATATACTTTTCAGAATGCACTCCACAGGATTGCAGTCTTTATAGAAAGCAGTCCACAGTCACTCCCAGTTTCCAATGGGTTCAATTCTTCCCGTTTCATCATAATGTTGAGTGACCATCAAAAGGCACTTCGCTCAGTTTTCAGAGAATTCCAAAACTGACTACCAGAAGGAAGGTCCACTCTGGCGATATTTTCTCTTGGCCAAGACAAATCTTCCAGAGTTTTTCAAATGCCACCAGAGACTGCTCCCCCTCTCACATTCTACCTGGTAGCTTTCAGAGAACCTGCAGCCTTCTCCTTTTGCTTGACCACACCAGCCGCACCCATTTGTCACTATGAGACCTCTCTCTCTCTCTCTCCCCTCTCTCTCTCCACCCCCCCTCTCTTTCTCTCTCCGTGTTTCTGTCTAAATTCTCTGAGAAAGAAAGTCTGTCCTCAGTCAGCCCAGTTACCTGCCTTTGTTTTTAGTTGTGAATATTTGCACCTTATGCTCAATAAGACTCAACCTAGACCTCCGGTCTCCATGGTAACTAAGCCACACAAATTTGTTATCAGGTAGAAATCATAATAGGTCACATGACTCCATTTATTAATCCATTTTACCTTAAGGGGCAAAAAACATAACCACCTTGTAAGGCCTCACACTTGTGACACTTGTGCATAAGATAAACTTTAAATTGACATTATTTTGTGCAGGTTGATGTTTGTTCATTTATTCCATTTACCTTGTTATAGTAATTTTTTCATCTGTCCTCCTGTTTGTCATTCTGCATGTCTTGTGTGCTCTTGAAGTTACTACTTAATCAAGTTGACTATTTTTGGCACTTTTACTTTACTAGATGAATCTTGTTGCAGTCACTCCTGAGTTTCAGTTAACTTTTTAAAACTAATTTTGCATTTATTTGATATTTGCTGTTCTAAGGACCCATAATTTTCTGTAACCATCTTTTCCAACTATACTCCTGGGAATTTAAAATCCCATATGGCCACTCAATCCAAAATGTGCCACAGCTTCCCATAGGTTTCTGCATCCTTCTTTGATAGTACCTGGGTTAGTACAGTCCTACAGCATTTAATGTTATGTGGTTATTGTTACGTCCTTAGCTGTTTATTCAGTGCTTTGATTCTTAATCCAGTTTTGGAAATTGAAGCCTCAATTCAACAATGTTTGATTCCTAGCCACTATTGGTAGGTTTTAGTGGGGGATAGTAAAATTTTATAGAGGCATCAAAAAAAAACTAGTACCATCTTTTTTGGGGTCATGGATGGTCGCACTTCACAACCTTTCCAGTCCCAATGATTGTAAGATGATCCCTGTTGAGAATGCGAGGGAGCTTTTTGCACCTAGGGGAATCATGTGAAACTATACTGATAGACCTTTCCCACTTCCTGCTAATATAAGGAGAGCTCTTACAAAGTCATGAGGAAATTCATTGCCATGTTCAATTTTATTCTTGTTCACACCCTACAGTCTCTCTGGATTCTTATCTCAGCCTGGAGCCTTAGATATGACAGGTTGTTATTTGAAAGGCTATAGAGAAAAGTAGGATTTCAAATAGGATGTCTAGCTTGTTTGAGGTCCAAGATACATTTGAACCGGTATTTTGATGACTGTTTCAAAGATTTTGCAACTGTAAATTTAGAACATGACATAGCACGATAATTTAGATTTCTCTAATTTTCTTAATATTAATGTGTAGAAAGGATGATATTGCAACTTTGTGAGTGCATAATCATACATTCTTTTTCTTTATCTTTACCTATTTCTCTCACCCTTGTACCGTCTCGTCTGCTTTCTCTCCATCTTTATTTCTCTCTTCCCATTTTGCTCCTGTCTCTCCACTCTCTCCTCCACAACCATATGCTTTCACTCACCCCTTCCTGGCTTGCTCTCCCTATCATTTCCCTCTCTTGTACATTCTGACTCTCTTCCCCGCCATGTGTGCATACTCTCTACTGATCAGACACAAACTCTCCTTCCATTTCTGCGTTCTCTTTCTTAGGCTTTCGCAGTTTCTTCACTCACTTATTCCTTCAGCCACATTTAAGCTTGCTCTTATGCTTTCTTGCTCTGGTAATCTCACCTGCTCAGTCTCTCACATTTATTTGCACTCTATCTTGTACATTCTTTCTCTTATACATTCTAAGCTACTTTTGTTAATCTGTCTTTTTTGTGCATTATCACTCTTTCTCACATATATTATCTGTCGTAGGTGCCCTCTCAAGCACAAGTTTTCTTGTGCACACTATCATTCATGCTTGTACTCATCCCCCTGAAGCAGTCTCTGTCTGCTGCTCATTATTTTGTGGTGCATCTCATTCTCACTCTTGAGCTTTTGATTTCACGTGTTCTATGTATTAAATACCCTTTTGTACATACTCCCTCTACTCTCCTTTTCTCCTGCTGTTTGGGTGAAATTCTCCATGTCCGCTGGCGGTGGACATGACAGGTAGCTTGAGCGGACAATATGGCATGATAGGTTTTACAACGGCCGGAAGACATGTTGCAATTGTCTGCTCAACTGGCCGACGGAAAGCCACATTTCCTGCCATCGGTCATCGGGAATCTCATTGTAATACATCAGCATACCATTATCAGGCCTTCAGGCCAGGCCCTTGCACCCCCGCTGGATCGTCCGTCCACGCTGGTGGGAAAGCACATCAATATGTTTCACAACAGCACAGAGGTGACCTGTACTTGGCGGCCTGCACTTTATGTGAACTGGAGGTGAGTGCACAACAAGGTCCTGCAGAGCTCACCAGCATCACCTATTGCTTTGCAGGCTTCAGGGTGCCGGGGGTTGGGGTTAAGTACCACCCTGCCCTACTGGTGGCAGGGAGGAGCAGGGGGCAAGTGCAGCCCTGCTTCTGAGGCAACTTTTGAGGGTGAGGGGGAGTGGAGGCCAAGTGCAACCTTGCCATTGAGGCGACTTGTGAGGAGGGCACATGTGCAGCCTGGCCATTGAATATAGCGCACAAGCATTCAGGGTGGGGAGAATAATGTGGGCAAGGGAAGTGGCCACGCATTCATGAAGCCTGCAGAAAGTGACCATTCCTCTGCAACTGAGACAGTTCAGGCACAGACACATTGACATAATTGAGGTCAGGCTCTAGTGTATCTGCCCACTCAAGCAACACAGAGGCAACAAAGTGCCACCAAATTCTGCAGAGCTCCCCAGACCGGCACAGACTGCAAATTCATGAGCACTTTAGTGGGCTGCAGAGCAGTTGGACTGCACACATTGTACAATCTCCTCGCAAAAGCTTGTCATGGACCAGCCACTGCTGAAGGCGCTCACAGCCCCTTGCAAAGTCAGCATCCCAGTTTGGGCCAGTCTCCCACATGGTTCAAGCTAATAGAGCAGTCATACAGCGCACTAATCTCTGGCCATCCAAATGGTGGCCAGCACTCTCTGGGAAGCGTTAAGGGGCCGGCACACCTAACCAGGACAGGTTCTTGGTACACCCATGCTAACCATGTGTCTCTCTCTTTTATCCTGCAGGAGGAGTACATCAGGATCCTGGAGCCTGGTAACCTAGCTGTACAACTGATAGCCCACAGAGCACGATGGAGGAGAGAGCGACTGAGGCTCCTGGCTCCACAGAGGCAGGAGCAGCAACCTCAAAAAGGATGGCTTGGGCTCCCGCACATGCCACTGAAGAGCCCAAGTGAGCCGTTGCTGGTCGGCGCCTAGTGACATCCAGGGTCTATAGATGCCGCCCTTCATTCCTGCAGATGACCAAAAACCAGTGTCGCCGAAGACTGCGCATGTCTAGGGAACTGGTCAGTCACATCCGCTTTTTACAGCAGGATTTGGCACCATGGGGACATGGAGGGCATCCACTGCCAGTGGCCACGAAATTGACAGTGGTACTCAATTACTATGCCAGTGGCTCTTTTCAGGGCTCCACAGGTGACCTCTGTGGGATTTCACAAGCCGTCACACACAAATGCACCCATGAGGTCACGGATGCCATCTTTACGAGGGCACACAACTTTGTGCATTTTGCCCGGGACCCGGACAGCCAGGATGCAAGAGTGATTGGATTTGCCCAGATCTCGGGTTTCCCACAGATGCAGGGTGTTATCGACTGCACTCATGTGGCGCTCAGATCTCCATCGCAACACATGTGCACTACATTAACCACACCAGCTTCATTTGCTGAATATGCAGCTGGTGTGCGACTACCAGGAATGCATCCTGCAGGTATGCGCCTGGTTTCCAGGGACTGTGCACGACACCTACATCCTCAGTCAGTCACAGACCCCTGGAGTCTTTCAGGGTCCATAGAGGCTGCACGGATGTCTCCTCAGGGGCAAGGGCTACCAGCAGAGGCCGTGGCTGATGACACTCATGCAGTGGCCTCAGACTGCAGGAGAGTGACAGTGTGATGAGGCTCATGCTGCAACTCGCAACTTGGTGGAGCAGACCATTAGGATGCTGAAGAGGAGATTCTGGTACTTGGACCGGTCTGGTGGAGCCCTGCAATACAGTCCGCAGAGTGTGTTACACATCATCGTCGTCTGCTGCGCCCTTTACAACCTGGCGCTCCAACGGGGAGGCGAACTGGCTGAAGAAGAGATGGAAGAGCTGTAGGTCTCCTCCGATGAGGATGATGCTGATGGGGATGAGGCTGAGGATGTTCTCAGAGGCAACGATGAATGGGCCCTTGCACTGGCTAGTGAGGCAGGCGCTTTCGGGAGGCCCTCATTGCTCCTAGGTTTGTGGACGGTGATAATGACACACAGTGAGGAGACCCCATAGTTCCTCACATCGCATTTGTGAATGTTTGACTCCAATCTGGCTTATGGCAGCGTGAATACCCTCTGCGACAATGCTCCTGTCATGGAGATGTGGTGAAGGCCCTAACAGTAGCTCGATTGCAGGAGGACGATGATGACATTCAGTGAGGACACTCCATAAAACTTTATACAGCCTCTGAGAATGTCTGACTCCTGTCTGGCGGAGGGCAGCGTGCCTGCGCTCCGATCAGGGTCATACCATACAGAGCAGCCATGAAACATGAGAAGCATCTGATGCTTTGTCCGCCTTCAGCACCTGAGCCCTTCAGGAGCTGGAGCACAGCATTGTTGCTCACAGATGCTGAAGGGATGGGGGCCAGCCCCTCCTTAAAAGTGCTGAGAGCACATCGACAGAATGAAAGAACTCTGTGACACCTGCCCACTACATCTGGCAGCAATGACAAGCACCGCCGAGATGCAGGTATCAGTAATGTTTCCAGGGAGTGTGAGGCTGGACCATCACTTGGTCTGAAGGCTGCACAGAGCACAGGGAAGAGGACATGGACTGAGACACCTGCCTTTATCTTGTGCAGAAAGGTTTCACATCTGAGTGACAAGAACACTGCTCACCAGAACAAGGAACCATAGGCAGGGAGACATTCTTGGGAGTTTATTGAAAATAGTGAACAGAATGTACATTGATTAACACCAGTGCCCAAGCTGTGCAACTAGTTTCGCTTAACTTTCCTAACTCCGCCGCTATGTCTGGGTGCTCCCTGGACATCAACAGCAGGGAGGAGGCAGCCCTCTGACTGTGACGCCCTGCCTGTGATGACTTTGGCAGGTGTCCTCTGGAGGGCCGAGACTTTGAGGGCCCCTGCCTGCTTTCAGGGTCCTGTTGTGTGGCAGTGGCACCCTCCTCGGTCTGTGGAGCTAGAGCTGCCGAGGTCTCAGGAAGAGGGTAGTCAGATGAGCCGGACGCTCTTGGAGTCGCCTGGATGGTTGGGCCTGGGGTATGCACCTGCGTTGGCCCCAGGCTGACTCATTGAGGAGCAGGGGTAGCTGGAGTGAGACTGAGCTGCAGCACCCCTCCCCCTTACACACTGTTGGAGGCCACCAATGGCATCAGTGATGGAGTTCAGCCCATGCAGCAGTGCAAGAGCGAAGTCCTGGATCAAGATCTCCATGGCAGCTGCCATCCTACCTCAGTATTGACCTTGGTGCTTTGGCATGCTGGCGCTATCACCTCAGACTGAAGGCAGATGGACTCTTCCATCTGGGCCTTCCAATTCTGAGGAGTGCAGCGGCTGTCCCTTCTTGTTGTTCCCTAGCTTGCCTTTGCAGCAACAGCAACTGTGACATGACTGAATCCAGAGGCTCATCATCTGACTCGGACTCAGCAACATTCTGGCCTCCAGCAGTCCTCTGAGTGTCAGACACCTTGGAAGTCCCTGCCTCCACCTGCTGTGGATTAGACAGTGCGATGTGCTCACCAGATTGTGACCCGAGGCTACTCTAAAGCTAGGTCCCACTGAGGTGTGTGTCTGCGCTGGTGGAGGGTGTGGGTGAGCGCTGTGACTGGACTTCAGGGAGGGTGCCTCCAGATTCCGCTTTTGAGGTTTCTTCGGGTTATGATAGAGGCCTTGGGTCATGGACTCTGTCAGCTATTTGGCAGATGGGCCTGCGAAAGCAAGGGGAGATAATTAGTGCATGGCAGTGGCCTTTGAAAAGGATGCATTGCTCATGAATTGATTGTGGGATGGATGTTGCACTGCTGATCCTCACTTGGTAGAGCAGCACTGACCTCACCGTCAGCACAGGACCAGATTCTCGCCGGCCAACTGGATGGCTCTGTTTTCAAAGTCCATGAGGACCTTGATTTCAGTCATTCCACAACTGGTCTGTGGCCTCTCTATCTTGTTGTGTGCCACCTTGTCCTACATGGAGAGAGATGGAGAAAGTGTAAATAGGCCAGATGACAAGTATGCTTGCCCTGTGTTGGTGTTGAGTGGTCCCTTGGACAGGAAAAGGATAATGACGGTGAGTGTGAGAGAATGAATGGCGATGTCCCTTGTACCGGCAGTGAGTGCGGGCCCTGTGGATGAATGATGGGTTTGTGAGTGTGTGAGTTAAGTGATGAGATGAGTGACTTACACTGGTGGAACAGAGGAAATCATTCATCCTCTTGCGGCACTGGGTGGCTGTCCTCTTTTGCAGGATGTTGGTACTGACCACCACTGCCACCGCCTCCCAAGCCAGGTTAGTGCTGCTGCTGCCCGTCCTGCGGCCAGAGCAGGTGTAGAGGACATCCTGGCAGGCCTCCAATGCATCCAAAAGTCACTGAACCCGGGGGCTGCAGTCTTTTTCAGTTTCAGGGCCATGTTTTCCGTGCAGCAGTGGTGAGCTGGAAGCACTGAGATGTGTGCTAGCGGCTGGACTTTAAGCATGGCACCCAATGTGATGCAGCGGCGAGATGATGGCGGGCGGGTGAATGAGATGCCACCCTCCAAGGAAACAGCATGTTTCCTGGGAGTGCATAAATAATGAGGCAGGTTTGGAACGATATAGCATGAAAACCCGCCATGGCAGCTGGCGGGTAAAACATAATTTTACCCATCTGCTACCGCACTTAGTGCAAATTTGAGAAAATTCCGCTCATTTTTACTTACCCTTTGGTGCTTTTATTACTCCTGTATCTCTCTGAGCCCAACTCTTTGCACTTCCTCTGCCTGTCACTCCCTCTTCCTTTCTGAACCTCTTCCTCTCATTGCTCTTGCTCCCTCGCCCTTCTCCCACTCCCTCTATCTATCCCTCCACCCACTCTGTCTGACCCCCCCACCCCCACCCCTCATCGTGCCTTGCTTCCCCTCTCTGGCCGCTCTCTGTCCCCTTTTCCACTTCCCCTCCTGACTGTCTCTATCTGCCCCTATCTCGCTGCCCCCTCTCAACCACCTCTATATCTTCCCCCTCTCTTGACCCCTCTCTCTTCCCTACTCTCCCTGCCCCTCTCTGCCTCCTGTCGCTGCCTCCTGTCACTGCCCCGTTTCTGTTTCTCCTTCTGCATTCTCCCTCTGCTCCTGTATTGCTGCCCCCTCTCATTGTCCTCTTTTGCTCCCCCGTCACTGTCCCCTCTTGCTGCTCTCTCTTTCTCTGTCACTCTCTCTCTCACACTGTCCCACTCTCTTTGTATTTCTGTCTCAGCCTCCTCTCTCTCTTGCACAATGCCCCCCTCTTTCTCTCGCATGGCCTGATCTCTCTCTCTGTCCTCTCTTTCTCTCCACCTCTCTCGCTCCCTGTCCCCCACCTCCCCTTCTCTCTTTTCCCACAGGCCCCTCTTGTGCTCCCTTACCCCACCCCACTGAACTCTTGCTATTGCGCCATTGCTAATACTCTATAGGCAGAATTTTACATCCCTGTTGTGGCGGGGGCGGGGTTGTAAAATGTGGTGAGCTGTTTGAAAGTCCATTGTCTTCAGCGGGATTGGAAATTTCTGCCAGCCAGAGGGGCCACAAAATTCCACCCTATGCCTTGGTTACTGCTGGAATGGTGGGCTGGTGGATTTTCTGAATTCAGTGGTCAGTGGTTTGACACAACAATAAATTTGAATTGCTGAAGCCAGATGAAGAAGGAGCCAAGAAATTTCATCAAAGCCCAGTGTGTTAACAGGCACTGGCAATATGCACAGCACAGTTCTGTCAATCCCTTTCTAGGCAGGAGACATTTCAGTTTTGCCAGGAAGCCAATCGGTATCCAAGCAGGAAATGTAAATTGCGAAGGCTCTGTGATTTTGGATGTGGTCAGGAGTAATGTGATGGCCGGGTGGATATTGCATTTGGTCTTAACACACCCCACCTCCTCTCTCAACCCACCAATGTCTCGCTGGAAATTTCAGGCTCTTACGCTCCTAAATATAAAAAAAAACAAGAACTGAATATGTAGTTTCTTGCCAATTTTCTCATCATTTCAGCAAGTGAGTTTTCTACCTTAGCAAATCGCCATTTTCAATACACGGGAGTTTTCTTGTGCGCAAATTTTTTTATTGGCATTCAATAGAGAAAATATCACTGGAGCTGGATTAGTTTTTAGCTGCTGTGCAGGACCAGGAATTAAGTAAACTCATGAATAATAATAATTAGAGGTGCATGACATTAAATGCTACTTTTGGGTAAATCCTTTAAGAATTAAATATTCCTTGTTCGAACTCTAGGGCATTTGTAGCTTTGCATCTACCTACTGCTTTTCTCCCAGAAGTTCTTACACTTGACTAAGAGCTTAAATGTTGAGCCTCCAAATCCTAGAAAATTATTTTTGGCTGTTGACTGATATTGTTAATGGTTCTATCTTTCCATGTACTTAGTTTGTTCTCTGCAAATCTGCTGTAATGACCTCCTGCAACAAAAACAGCATGGGTCTCTCCATCCTTGCTGAACTACTGTCTCATCTCCAAACTCCATTTCCTCACCAAAATTTTTGAAAATGCTGTCACCTCCCAAATCCATGCCCATCTTTCTAGGAGTTCCTTGTTTGAATGCCTCCAAACAGACTTCTGCCCCCATCATAGTATGGAACCAGCTTTTTATCAGTCCTAAATGACATTCTATTTGACTGTGCAAAAGTAAACTATAGCTCCTCATCATTCTCAACCTGCCTGCAGCCTTTGACATAGTTAACTACCCCATTTTCTTCAATGCCTCTCTATAGTTCAACAACACTGGTTCCATTCTTATCTATTCATTCGCAGCCAGAGAATCACCTGCAATGGTTTCTCTTCCAGCTCCCATGCCATTATTTCTGGTGCCCTCAAGGATTTATCTTTGTCTCCTTCAGTTTCTCATCTACATGTTGTCCTTAGCTACTCTTTCTCTACTGGTCTCCAAGGTAAAATAACCCATTGCACTGTGTTAACTGTTCCATTTCCTACACTAACCAAACTTGTATAAATATCAGCATTTTTGATTAATCTTGGAACAGAGTTGGGAATACCTGGTCTAATTCTGCATGACCTTTGCAGCAACTTGAGAGTGATGACTTTTATTCCAAAGAGTGATAGAATGCTTATGCACTGACTAGTCAGTTCTTCAATCCATAATCCATGCCAAAGCACAGTGCCAGTTTACACATGAATGCTGACGACACCAGGCTTTCACTTATCGCTGCCTCTCTTGACTCCTCCAATGTTTGCCCAAAATCCAGAGTGGATTAGCAGAAATGTCCTCCAATGAACCCTTGGAAGACCAAAGCCACTGTCTTTGGTGCTGGTCACAAACTTGATTCACTTGCCATCGTCCCTAACCCTTTCCTTGGTAACTGTCTGAGGCTGAACCAGATTGTTTGCAATCTTGGTGCCATATTTGATCATGTATCCATACCATCACTAAGACCACCTATTTCCACCACCATAACAACACTCGACTCAGCCCTGTCTCAGTTTACGTGCTGCTGAAACCTTATCAACACCTTAGTTGTTTCTAGACAATTCTGGTTGGCCTCACATATTTTACTCTCTGTACACTTGAGCTCTTCCAATATTGCCTTTGTGCTACCTCGCACCAAGTCTAGTTCATCCATAACCTCTATGCTCACTGACTTTGGCTCCTGGTTAAACAATGTTTTAATTATGAAATTTTCATCCTTGTTTTCAAATTCCTTCACAACCTGGATCCTCCCTATCTCCTTAACCTCATGCAACCCTAAAACCCTCAGAAATATCTGCACTTTTCCAATTCTGGTCTCTTGAACATCCTCAAGTACAATCACTCCGCCATTGCCGGTATGCCTTTAGCTGCTAAGGCTCTGACCTTTGGAATTCTCAGACTGAACATCTCTCCCTCACTTTGTTTCTTTCATCCTATAAGATGTTTCCTAAAATTATCTCTTTGACCTAGGTTTTGTTCCCTTTTCTCTAATATCTCTTTAGGTAGCTCGATGTTACATTCTGTTTGATAACGCTCCTGTGAAATTCACTGGGACATTCTACTACATTAAAAATGTTATCTAAAAGCAACTTTTTGATTTTGAGCAACAAGTCTGTACAGTTGACGTTATACAAAATATTCATGCATGTTTTAATGATGGCTTGGCACTGCAGGAAAAACTTGATACCATTTTTCTGCCTTATCAAGCAAGGAAAGTCATTGTCTCATAGTTAATTAATTCACTTATGGTAACTCAACATCAACGAACACTCTTAAATTAGATAAAGGATCAGCCTTGGGAGAGTTAAAGCTCTTTCTCTACTGGTCTCCAAAGTAAAATATCCTACTGCACTGTATTAAATGTTTCATTTCCTACATTAACCAGACTTGTAAGTGTCAACATTTTTGGCATTATTAGTTAATCTTGGAACATAGGAACATAAGGTCATAGGACAGAGGAGGGGGTGGGGGGGGGGGGGGGCGGTTGGGTGGTGCAGGCCATTTTGGAGCCTGCTCGGCAATTCAATTAGATCTTGGCTGATCTTCTACCTCAACTTCATTTTCCCACATTACTCCCATATCCCTTGGTATCTTTGATATCTAGAAATCTGTTGGTCTCTATTTTGATCATACTCAATGAGTGGAGTATTGCACTCGTCGGGCAGGCATGTGGCCATCCCAAACGAGTGTAAAATGATGTGCAATGACTTTGGGTAAGCATCCTGATGTCATCATGCACTCACACGATGTTTTAGCCAGTGGGCGCGCACAAGAGTCGGCAGCACGCCCGCCAACAATTAAGCGGCCTATTAAGGCCCTTAATGAAGTAATCGATTCAAAATTTTCGCTGCCCATCCAACCAGTTGGTTGGCGGGTGGGTGAAAAGGCCAAGCGGCCTTTGCATTTCTGGCAAAACCTCATACAAAGGCAAGATGACGTTTGGACCAGTGATTAAAAAAAACAAACTTTTTAACTCTCATATTTAACATGTCCCTCAGAGCCACATGAGGGGACATGTTTTCATTATTTTTAATACCTTTATTTTTTACTTTAAAAATCTTCAGCTCCCTGAGACAGCTCTGTGCCTCAGGGAGCTTTCACTGCGCACACCCGCGCACATGCACTAACTTCTGCGCTTGTGCTCCTCCTGCCCCCACCCCAGTAGCACTGAGTGCTGCAGCGTGCGTTTCAGGCTGGCTGGTTGTTAATTAGCCAGTTTGCATGAAATTGCGGCCGGAGCCTGATTGTGGACGGCTGGCGGCTTCCTGGGCCAGCCACTGAGCCCGCCCGACCACTGGAAAACCCTGGCCAATGACTGAGCATCCACAGCCCTCTGGGGTAAAGAATTCCAAAGATCTACCGACCTCTGAGTGAAGAAATTCTTCCTCATCTTAGTCCTAAATGGCTTACTGCTTCTTCTGAAATTGTGTTCCCTGGTTCACCTGGTTTTAGAACCCACCCCCCCCCCCCCCCCCCCCCCCCCCCCCCCCACCACCGGCCATCCTTCCTGCAGCCTTGTCGAGCCCTGTAAGAATTTTGTAAGTTTCATGGACATCACCGCTCATTCTTCTAAACTCTAGAGAATGCAGACCCAGTCTCCTCAATCTCTCATCCTAAGACAATCCAGCCATCCCAGGAATCAGTCTGGTGAACCCTCTTTGCACTCCCTTTATGGCAAGTAAATCCTTCGTTAGATAAAGAGACCAAAACTGTATGCAATATTCCAGTTGGGGGTGTCACCAAGACACAAGTTGAGGCTACCTGATCTAATTTCAATGTTCTTTGCAGATACTTGTGAGTGACAACTTTTATTCCAAAGAGTGATAGAATGCTTATCCACTGCTTAGTCAGTTCTTCAATCCATAATCATGTAGGTTATGCTGATCCAACTCACTGGTATTTCATCAATCCTATAGATTATTTTATCAGCTTAATTGAATTCTTTTTAAGAATAAAATGAGGTGCCACAATGGATTTCAGTAAATCCTATAGTGCCTTAATGGTAGAATGCTGTTGCATACTCTGTGGTAAAGAGATGTTGGACGACGATACACTCATAAGGCACTTAGAGCAAATTACAGAGCTGGCTGATATCCATCAAAAAGACTAATCAACATTTTCATTATTTTACACTGTAGTGATCGAGTGTGGCATCAAAAAGCCCTAGCAAAACTGAATTCAATGGGAATTAGGGGGAAAACTCTCCACTGGTTGAAGTCATACCTAGCACAAAGGAAGATGGTTGTGTTTGTAGGAGGTCAATCATCTCAGCCCTGGGATGTCACTGGAGGAGTTCCTCAGGGCAGTGTCCTCAGTCCAATCATCTTCAGCTGTTTCATCAATGGCCTTCCCTCCATCATAAGATCAGAAGTGGGGATGTTCATAGATAATTGCACAATGTTCAGCATCATTCGTGACTTCTCAGATAATGAAGCAGTCCGTGTCCATATGAAACAAGACCTGCACAATATTCAGGCCTGAGCTGACAAGTGGTAAGTAACATTTGCGCTACAGAAGTGACAGGCAATGACTGTCTCCAACAAGAGAGAATCTAACCATTGCTCCTTGACATTCAATGGTATTACCATCACTGAATCCCCCACTGTCAACATCTTGAGGGTTACCATTGACTAGAAACTCAACTGGGCCAGTCACATAAATACTGTGGCTGCAAGAGCAGGTCAGAAGCTGGGACTTCTGGAGCGAATAATACTTCCTGACTCTCCAAAGCCTATCCACCAACTACAAGGCCCAAGTCAGGAGTGTAAAGGAATACTCTCCATTTGCCTGGATGGGTACAGCTCCCACAATACTCAGGAAACTCAACACCATCCAGGACAAAGCAGCCCACTTGAATGGCACCCCATCTGCCATCTTAAACATCCACTCCCTCCACCATCAACGCACAGTGGCAACAGTGTGTACCATCTACAAGATGCACTGCAATAACTTACCAAGGCTCTGTCTACAGCACTTTCCAAATCCTTGACCTCTACCATCTAATAGGACAATGGTAGCTGATGCATGGGAACACCACCATCTCCAGGTTTCCCTCCATGTCACATCCCATCCTGATTTGGAACTATATCGCCATTCCTTCCCTGTCGCTGGGTCAAAATCCTGGAACTCCCTTCCTAGCAGCACCATGGGTGTTCCTACCATGCATGGACTGGAGCGGTTCAAAAATGCAGGCACATTACCACCTTCTCACGGGCAATTAGGGATGGCAATAAATAGTCAGCGACACCCACATCCCTTGAGCGAATAAAGAAAAGTAACCAAGAAAGGAATGTTGTAGTAAAGATAATTGTTGCAGTATTAAGGTGTTCAAGGCTGAAAGGGTGTGAGACTGGAGAAACAGTACTGCTCACATGATGATGTAAGATAGAGTCACTTGATTAGGAGTTGAGAAGGAAAATGCTCATGGCTTAGACTGTTTAGTCTTGTATATCTGTAAATAGATATGTTCATCTAATAAACCAATTATTGTTCTGACATATCTATGTCTCTGCAATCTTTCCTTAGCCAGCCACAACCAACAAACAATAACTGTGTCGGAAATTTTAAGGGCTGTTGCCATTAAGCATGCACGTGAGCATAACATGATGACATAACATAAGGATTTAGCAGTGCCTCAGTTTCAGAAGTAGTCAACTGAAAAACTATCAATATTAACAATAATATTACTGAAAACCTTAGCTATGGTCATCCTCATCTCACCCAAGTTTCCATCCCAAAATATTTTGTGGCACAAGCAACAGTTGCATTGGAAAGCTTACCTCAAAAACATGGAGGTACTTAATTTATATATTACATTGTGGGAGTGTTAGTCTTGAATGCCATTTGCAGTCATTCTTTTCAACGTGGTTGATATTTAAAAGGTGTACTGATTGTGAGACTCCCTCTTAGCTCAATGTGCTTTTGGCATGACAGTGTCTTGTGTATAATTTACATAATCGTAAGACCAATGATGATTATCTAATTGAGCAGGTATTGCAATTAAATGCCCCTAGTGAAATGAATGAGGTCTCTCTCCCACATTTCTGCCTTTTTAGGATCAATATGGTTTGTATGCATGGGCAGAGATTATAAACCAGGAGGACTATAAATTACTTAATATCAATTTTAAAAGAATGAACCTATTTGTATAAAATCCTTCTGGAAGTGAAGCTGGCATCATTTTCCTTGACTTTATTTTTTACAGGGCAAACATGGGTTGGATTAAAATGTCATGTATTACAGTAAGGTGGGAGCCTGATCTAAAGGCCTAACCACAACATGCTCAGCAAATAAACACGCATGAATCTATTTTGAGAGCAAAATCTCATGCAATTAAGTGGTTTATGCAAATGATAATATTCAGTAAGTGGGTTGGGTTCAGAGAAACATGTTAAATTGGTATTTGAACGTCTTGTGCAGTGAAGTGTTCCACAATTAAACGGCTCGCTCATAAAACACTTCTGCTTTACCCTTGCAGTTTACTACATAATCTAAATGTCTTCAACTGAATAGCTTTATTTATTGACTCCTACCTATCTATCTATATAATATATTAGCTTTAATAAATCCTGACAAGTGGTAGGTTGTGATTTGCTAATGTAAGCCATTAATGCCCTTTTGTGAATGTTACATTTCATTTGCACACTGTTTGCTGTCAGCCATCATCAGAAAGATACTAAAGTAAAAAAGCAAATGGATAGGAAAAATAAAAGAAAATTAAAGTTTTGACTTTAATATTGGGGTTCAGATTATGGTTCTGAACTGTATCAGTATCCGCTGTATCTATTGCTTAGCTTATGATGTCATCTGAACTCTTTGGCCTGGGTTTTTGCTCCTATGTTAGGAGAGCAGAGTCGGGACATTCCCTGGCTGCGCAAACCCATCCCAAGGGAAAGTGGCCAGGAGGTCATACTTTCATTCTGAGGTGGTAGGGTTCCCTAGGAATCAGGCCAGATGAGCCTTGGAACAAATGCAGAGGATGCCGGGTGCAGAGGTGTGCTGGGTGGAAGGCCTGGCTTGGTGAACCGGAACCTATCAAAGTTAAAAAAAAAATGAAAAACAAAACCGTCCTCCAGACTTCTCCCATCACACCTGCTCATCACCGCCCCCCCATACATCCCCCATGCTCAATCCATGCCAATCCTGCCAACCTATCACCCCCACCCACCCCCTAAGGCCCCTTCTAGATCCTATGCCAACTTAGTGCCAACTCATGCCCTCTATCCACCCCTTTTTTCCCTCACAGCGAGCATTCCATCTCACCCTGTATCTAACATGCGTAGACCTCAGGACCCATTCTGAGATTCAATAGTTCCAAGTGTCTATTGCAAACATTAATTTAAAAACAATTCTCATTTATAAAAGCCCATTTGCTACTTCACATTCCTTCAACTACATTATCCCTTATAACAACAAACATTTCATTCAATTGTATAATCCCTTATAAAAACAAGCATTGGAATTTTTAGTCCCACTACAAGGAGTCCATTTGGAGCTGTCAATCAAGCTGTGAAATGGCAGGCACCTTTTGGTGATAATGGATGGTTGTGAGATCAGTCATGCAGCACGAATCCAGTAAAGGTATACCTAAAGCTTATATCAACAGACAAAGTGAAGTAACAAGCAATCTTTTTTAACACTCGAGACAGTTTTTTCAAAGAATTAAAGGTCAGGAGTTTTAAATTCCTTGACAACTTTGACAGTCATCTTCTTACTTTTGATAGTCGTTTTTGATAGTTCCTTTTGACAGTTCATCTTGACTTTTTTGACTGTTGGTTTTGATGGTTCCAATGAGCTTCACAATTCCAATAGTTTATGCACTTTTTACACATATTCATACTTACTTCTAGCAATCTCAAAGGGAATCTTACCTCTCCCAAAGGGCAACTGACCTTCCCCAAAGATATCCTGAGATCATATCCAAACCTCTCCCAAAATAGTACCCTCGCTATCCAAACGAATCCACAAAATTCAGACCTGCTCCTACCAGGTCTAACCTGTGCATGTTGAATTTCAGACACTTCTCGCACCAAAGTCATACATGAGGGGGGACAGCTGCTGACATCTACAGGCAGCTGCCTCCACAAAACACGCATGCCTGAAATGTGACCTCAACCTATTTCTCCCCCCGTAAAAATGGTAGGTGCCTTGTTCAGGCTTGTCTACCATTTTCACAGTGATGGAGAGGCTCTCTGCTGTTGCGAAAACCAATGGCTTCCATTGGATGCGTATGAATTAGTACAGATCATATCTACCATGATGCTTATGGGAATTATATTCAATTTTTTTTTTCCTTTTTGTACTGAATCATATTGAACATACAAACATATGCATTATGAACAGGAGTAGGCCATTCAGACCCTGCTCTGCCAATTAATAAGATCATGGCAGATCCGATCCATGGCTCCAACTCCACATTCCTGTCTACCCCCAATAACCTTTGACTCCCTTGTTAATCAAGAATCTATTGAGGTCTGCCTTAAAAATATTCAATGACCATGCCACCACTGCACTTTGAGGAAGAGAATTCCAAAGATGTCAGTTGTTGTTTATGTAAGATGATCAATTTGATCTGATTACATGGCCCTTATTTATCAGGTGACAATCACAATTGACAGCAGGAAACCAGAATTCAGTATACATTGTATGTTAGTTATACTATATTAATGAATACATTTATAGGGTACTCTTCAAATGTCATCCAAAGTCAAGAAAGCACCAAAACCTGTTCACAAAGTATAGCGTTAAAATGTTCAGTTTTTTAAATGAGTTTTAGAGCCAGTGTTGAATTTGTATATTCATTCATGGGATGTGGGCATTTATGGCAATGCCAGTATTTATTGCCCACTCCTAATTGCCCTTGGGAAATGGTGGTGAGCCATTTTCTTGAACTGCTGTCATCTGTGTGGTGTAGGTACACCTACATTACTTTTAGATAGGACGTTCCAGGGTTTTGACCCAGCCATAATGAAAGAACGGCAATATATTTCCAAGGCATGCGTGCTTATGACAGGTGTCAAGTAGAAAATACAACTGGGAACCAAGTCAAATACAGAAGGTTCAGAGGGGAGGTGAAAAAGCAAATAAGAGAAGCAAAGGGTTGATCATGAGAAAAGACTGGCTGCCAATATAAAGGAGAATACCAAAGTCTTCTGTCAGCATATAAATTGTAAGAGGGTGGTAAAATGAAGAGTAGTGTCAATTAGGGACCAAAAAGGGGATTTACACATGGGTGCAGTGGGCATGGCTGAGGTGTTAAATGAATACCTTGCATCTGTCTTTACAAAGGCAGCAGATGTTACTAAGGTCACAATGAGTGAAGAGGAAACTGTCACTAGAAAGGTTCAAAATTGATAAGGAGGAAGTGTTATATAAACTGTCAGTGCTTAAGGTTGACAAGGCACCGGGACTGGATGAGATGCATCCAAGGATATTGAAGGAAGTAAGATTGGAAATTGCAGGGGCATTGGCCACAATCTTTCAGTCTTCCTGAGACTCAGGGGTGGTGCCAGAGGACTGGAGAATTGCAAACATTATGCCTTTGTTCAAAAAAGGCTGTAAGGATAAGCCCAGCAATTACTGACCAGTCGGTTTAACTTCCGTGGTGGGGAAGCTTCTAGAAAAAATTATTTGGGATAGAATTTGTAGTCACATGGAAAAATGTGGGTTGATTAGGAAGAGCCAGCATGGATTTATACAGGGGAAATCATGTTTAACAAACTTGCTGGAATTTTTTGAAAAGGCAATTGCGGTAATTATGGTTTTATTTAATGTGTAATGTACCTTTAAGAATAATACTTGCCTTGAAAGATCACATGATCTGTAGTAACCAGTGGAGAGTAGCATGGGCTACCTCAGCAGACATTGTAGAGATAAAAGCAAAAAAACTGCAGATGCTGGAAATCCAAAACAAAAACAAAAATACCTGGAAAAACTCAGCAGGTCTGACAGCATCTGTGGAGAGGAACACAGATAAAGATTCAAGTCTGTATGACTCTTCAACAGAACAAAGGAAAAATAGAAAAGGTGTGAAATATAAGTAATATAACTTTTGGTTATCTTCACCTATCACTGGCCCTCTATCCAGCTCTACCAATCCCACCCCCCTCCCTTTATATTTCACCTCTTTTCTATTTTTCCTTAGTTCTGTTGAAGAGTTATACGGACTCAAAAGGTTAACTGTGTTCCTCTCTGCAGATGCTGTCAGGCCTGCTGAGTTTTTCCAGGTATTTTTGTTTTTACTTTAGAGATAAATTTGTGTTGAAAGCACATGTGTAGTTGCTGCTGAGTATATTTCCATTTAGAAAGTCATCTGCAGATCAACTCTACTACTAATAGTACAACTCGGCCACCCTACAACAAACTGGCGACTATGATAAAACAGGACAGAACAAAAGAGATCAAGTTAGAAAGAAATCGGCACTGTCCCTCGCCCAGTGATTGTAAGTAGCAAGCTCCAGTGGAATTGAAGAAGTTATCCCCTCTCAAAATGCCACAATTTGGGAGAATTGATCCTTTTGAACCAGCCACAGACGATTAGTCTCAATACATAGAGTGCCTTGCTTTCTTTTTTTCAAGCAAACGAGATTATGGGGGTAGCGAAAAGATGAGTGATCCTCTTGAGTACTTATGGGAGCAAAACCTGCTGTTTGATTCAAAATTTGATGGCACCCAGTGCCCCAGATTCAAAGAATTTCGAAGTATTGGTGGACCTCACGAAGGGCCACTTTCAACTCAAGCCCTCAGTCATGATGCAGAGGTTCAGGTTTAATTCATGAAATAGAGCCCCAAGCGAGACAATTGCATGCTAAGTGGAAAATTTGAAGCAGCTAACGAAACATTGTGAGTTCGATACAAGTCTGAAAGACATGCTGAAAGATTGTTTAGTGTAAGGTGTGAAAGAGAACACTATTCAGAAAAGATTATTGTTCGAAGTGAATCTGGATTTCAAGAAGATAGCGCTGGCCAAGGAAAACACTGCAAGAGATTCACAAGCAATACAGGGTGCGCGAAATGGCATCGTCTTCCACATCGGGTGGGAAACCTCAAGCAAAAGTGACGGGAAAAAGCAAGACTCTGCCAAGAAGTGAGAAACAGCCCCCGCTAGCCGAAGAGTGAAGAAAAATAATTTAGCAGTGAAATCGAAGAATACTTTTAATAGAGGTGGAAACAATCTGTCTTTTAGTCATTGGCAGTTTAAAAAAATCAAATGCTATAATTGTCACAGAAATGAACATACAAATGAGGCAGTGCAAGGAAAGATTCAAGCAGGCGTGTAAACAAAAGAAGAAGCCCAAGGAAATCTATAGTGTAGAAGAGCCTGAAACAACAAATTCTGACATTTACTCATTGTTTAATCTGAAAGCTGGAAAGTCAGAACCAATATTTGTTGTCACAGTGAAACTAAATGGCAAACCTGTTAAAATGGAAGTGGACAAGGGCGCTTCCACTACCGTAATTGGGGAATGTACTTATAGATACTTGAATAACGGTGAACATCAATTAAGTTTAGAACAAACAGCTGACAAGCTAAAAACATATACAGGTGAAGACATTCAAGCAAAAGCATAAGCAGAGTAACTGTCAATTATGGAAGCCAATTGTAAAAGCTACCAGTGTTGGTATTGAGAGGCAGAGGACCAAGCCTTCTAGGGCGAAATTGGCTAAGGAAAATCAATCTTGATGGGCCACTGAGATTCCAAAAGGAAGCTGGAGCATTCCTGTTTTGAAAAAGGAGTGTATAAAGACTCAACAACCTAAAAAATACAGCTTATCTTAAGCCCGAACCTGGAAGAACAGCAGAAGAAACTCAGAGATCTTGATTGATGACAGAGTTTGAGACAAGGTGAGCAACCTTCACAGGGAAAATGAAAACTTGTTGAAAGACCTCCACACACTACAAGATTTCCTCAAGTCAAAGTTTATACCCCTGGAAAAGTATGAAGAGAAACAGAAAGAATTCAGCACTTCTCTGAACAAACTGAAGAATGAGTTGGCAGAGAAGACACAACAATGTTCAATTTTCCAGGAGGCAGCAAACAAATACAAAAAAGAGATGGAAGAGCTGAAGAATCAGCTAAATGAAGCCAAAGAGGCTTTGGAAGCAAAGGTTGCAGAATTTTCCATGAAGCAGACAGATAATGAAGTTTTGGGAGACTCAGACACAGAGCTCAGACAAGCTGAGCTTGCATCTGAGAGAGGTCTGGACAGTAATGAAGGCCAAGATTAAAGTCTGCTCTAGAAAGAAGAAGGCACATAGAAAGAAGATACAGAAAGACTATTACGGCCTTAATTCTGGCAGCATACGAATACACTTGCGCACATAGGCCTGGCGATCAAATCGCAAGTGCTGACACCGTTAGTCATTTGCCTTTACAATAAAATGATAGCACGTTTCAGTTCCACAGGAACTTGTTTTACTGTTAAATTTCTTAGATTCCTCCCCAGTATGTGCTCGACAGACTGGACAAGTCGGGACCCAGTCCTATCTCAAATATGAGAACAAGAGCTACATGGTTGGTCACAGGAGCCCATGTATGATGAAGTGAAATGGTACTTCAACAGAAGACATGAAATAACCAGTCAGGATAGCATCTAATTGTGGGGAACACAAGTGATAGTTCCTCCAAAGGGTAGGGAGCCACTTTTAGTTGAACTACGCAGTTCCCATCCAGGAATCTCCCAAATGAAAACCATAACGCGCATCTATTTATGGTGTCAGGGATGGATGGTGAAATAGACAGTATGGTAAAGCATTGTGTGCAATGTCAGCAACTGCAAAAGTTGCCAGTGACAGCTCCATTACAGTTATGGGAGTAGCCAGGTAGACCTTGAGTGCAGTTACACATTGACAATGTTGGACATTTCCTGGGAACAATGTTTCTGCTCATTGTTGATGCCCATTCAAAATGGTTGGATGTATGTAAGGTGAAGTCACCAAAATCAGGTGCTACACTTGGGAAAATATGTCAGAGTTTTGCCATTCACGGACTACCAGAAATAGTCATTTCTGATAATGGCACGGCATTTACGAGTGCTGAGTTTCAACGGTTTATCAGCCTCAGCGGTATCACTCGTGTAAAAACTGCATCTTGCCACCCTTCCTCAAACGGACTGGCTGAGAGGGCAGTTCAAGTGTTCAAGGCAGGCGTGAAAAAGCTAACTGATGATTGATTGGCAACCAAGCTAGCATGCTTTCTTTTTCATTACAGGACTATCCCTCACACAACAACAGGTGTCACACCTGCAGAGTTATTGTTGAAACATCTCAGGATAAGGTTGATCTTAATGATGTTGAATTTAGACGGGAAGGTGAAAAAGAGTCAGGGAAGCTAGAAAACTAGGCATGACTGGCATAGTCACGAGAGGAATTTTTTTGTGGAAGAGCCAGTATACGTGAAAAACGTTTGGAAGGACCAAAGTGGTTACGGGGTGAAATAAGTTTAGTAACTGGACCTCTATCTTATCAGGTGGAAGGCCGGATCATCCCTAAGCATGTGGACCATTTAAGGAAGAGAGAGACAAATCACCAAGATTTGGTTCCACCAGTGACCATGACCGGGTTTGCGTTTCCTGTTGAAGATGCTCATTTTGAAGAGCATGCAAGAGCAGAAAGACTTAGGTGTATATGTGCATAGATCATTGAAGGCGGCAGGACAAGTGGAAAGAGCAGTTAATAAAGCATATAGTATCCTGGGCTTTATTAATAGGGGTATAGAATACAAGAGCAAGGAGGTTATGCTGAATTTATATAAGACACTCATTAGACCTCAGCTGGAGTATTGTGTACAGTTCTGGGGGGCACATTATAGGAAGGGTGTGAACACATTGGAGAGAGTACAGAAGAGGTTTACAAGAATGGTTCCAGGGATGAGAAACTTGAGTTGTGAAGATGGATTGGAGAGGTCTGGACTGTTTTCCTTGGAGAAAAGAAGGCTAAGAGGAGATTTGATAGAAATGTTCAAAATCATGAGGGGACTGGACAGATTAGATAAGGAGAAGCTGTTCCCACTCATAAAAGGATCATGAACAAGAGGGTACAGATTTAAAGTGATTTGCAAAAGAAGCAAATGTGGTGGGAGAAACTTTTTCACACAAAGAGTAGTTTGGGCCTGGAATGCACTGCCTGGAAATATGTGGAGGCAGGTTCAATCGAGGCATTCAAGAGGGCATTAGATGATTATTTGAATAAAAACAAGGTGCAGGGGTACGGGGAAAAGGCAGCGCAATGGCACTAGGTCATAATGCTTATTTGGAGAACCAGTGCAGACATGATGGGCTGAATGGCCTCCTTCTGAGCTGTTAAAATTCTGTGATTTTGTGATAATTTAATAGATTGACCTTTTCTCACTCTGCTAACATTCAGAATGCTGATGTTTTTTTCATATTTGGTCAGTAATCCTGTTGCTCATGCTGTTTCAAATCCCCCAGCCCAATTCATTTTCTCTATAAAATAATGCATGACCTGATCTGTCAAGGTCCTCACCAGGGTCATGTCTTCGGTTTTATAAACCTTACTGTTGTGTACCATAATCAAGTGATGCATTGCTGTCCTTTTTTCAACAGAGCAAAGCAGCAACTTTTTTTAACCTAAGGATTCACCTTTGATTCAATTCTAATGTATCTGTCATTAGAAAAGATCAATTTTCAAATAAACCTTGATGGTTTGTGGTGAATTGAGAGCACTCAACTTTACAGAGATACTCAGAAATAGCTACTACTTTTGGTTGCATAAATGCATTCTCAGTATAAGAGATACAGGTAGAAGACATTGTTATATTTGCACAGTAACCACTGGAGGGCTCCTTTAAATTAAGTTTTTTTTCTCTATTATCCAGTCGAAAATAAAACTATATTTGGTGCATTTTTTAAAATCATGGGGATATTTATGAAATCTCATCAAATGAATAGAACGTCAGCCTATTTTTCTTTTAGCTGAACTATGGGCTTCTCAGTCTTTCCATAGCTTGATATTTGTTTTTCATCATGGCACAAAAGGTCACCAACTAGAAGCACGTCAGCTTCCATGTTTTTTATATTTAATTTCTACATTGCTTTCAAACTATCAGTAGGCTTTTATGCATTTAAATATTTTAAATAAATAACTTGAATAAAACATAGCTGAATGATGTCACCTTTTCGATAGGCCTTTTGCATATTTCAATTAAGTAGTATTAGCCACGCAGCTAGAAAAATTATCTATGTACCACTACTCTACTCTGGCTCATTTGTGCAAACAAGCACAATTGAATACACAGACAACTCCTATCCCTTATGCTCAGGGTCATTTTCAAGCTTAGTGTTTCTTCATGGGGAGAATTGTCCCCCTCATTGTAGGAGTTGTGAGGGGGCAGGCGAGCATGGCACCCCCTATCGTGTCCGTGCCACCATTTTATGTGGGCGGGCCAATTAAGTGTCACATGAGCTGAGACATGTCAATGAACTTTAATGAAAACATTTATTTAATTTATAAACGCTTCATGAAACCTCATCTCACCCGTGGATGAGGTTCCATGAAAAATGCGAAGGCCACCTGGGCTCTTTGCCTGCCCGTGAACTTTAAGGTTGGACGGGCAGCTTTCTCAATAGGCTTAATTAGTTGAGTAATGACCTTATCAGGCCTTTAATAGTTCGGTGGGTACACAGCCGAGTCGGCTGCGTGCCCGCTGAACTGAAAATCTAAATGACGCGCAGTGACATTGGGACGCATGCCCGACATCACCCTGCATCATTTTAAGCCTCGGTGATCAGGCCCCATCCCCACTTGCCAAGCTGAAGACTGAGGCCCTTAAATTTACACAAGCTCATTCATCATCGTCATCATCATCATCTTCATCATGGGTATTTTGCCCGAAGGCAGGCCCTTGGCTTATAGTCTTCTCCATGTTTCTCCGTCCTGTGCCAGGCTTTTCATTGATCAATAACTTGCTTCAATTTTCAAGCCATCCAGCATTGATGTTCTATAAATTCCTTTTCCTATTTTTCATCGAAATCTTCCCTCCAGAATACCTCTTACTAGCCTGCATCCTCTTAAGATGTGCCCCATCCAGGCCCTCTGCCTTTTCCTAATTATGTTCAGCAGATTTATTTGTTTCTTCACACTTCTCAGCATTTCATCCATTGTTAGTTTACCCTCGAGTCTAAGACTCACCTCCATACAAAACAACATTCCAAATCAAACTCTTTCAAAGTCGCTTCTTGAATTGTTTGTTCAGCTTTCCAGTTAACATCTGTCTCTTCTTACTAAATACAGCCTTTCCCATTGCTATCTTTGTTTTTATTCCTTTGTTGCACTTTTCGTCCTCAGATATAATGCTTCCCAAATGCTTTTCCTTCTGTGAATATATGAATATTTCTTGGTAAATTTGAGATATGCGTCACTTTGGTTTTGCCAATGTTCACTTTCATTCCACAGCTCATGCCTGTTGTTGATCTACTAGTTCTTGTATTCCTTCTTCTGTATTTTTTTACAAGTGCTTTGTCACCTACAAATCCAGCTTATATTATCTCGCTGCCCAATCTCAGTGCCAGGTTCTGTGTCTTCAAAAGCTTCTTTAATAATTGCTTCTAAATAGATATTGAAGAGTTCTGTTGGTAAACAACATCCTTGTCAAATTCCACTTCCAATTCCACAGGGTTCCAACTTCCTGTTGGCTACTCTCAGTGTTGCTGTTTGTCCCATTACAGATTTCTTATGAGCTGTCCATCTCTCCAGTCTACTCCAATGTCTTTCAGCACTGACAAGAGCTTAATCCAGTCAGCCCAACTGAATGCTTTTTTCAAAATCTACTAAACATACACTTCCTGGCCAAACTCTAAACCGTGTCCACTCATACAGATTACTTTTTCTACCTTTTCTTCTTTGAAATCCAAACTGGTCATCTCTGATATAATTCTGAGCCTTCCCGCCATTCTCTTTGTTACAATTCTCAACACACCCTTCAATGCATGGACAATCAGACTAATTGTATGAAACAATGCTAGACATGGAAACTGTGTGAATGAAGTCAGATAGAATAATGCTAATAAAACTAAAGGGGCAGCCAGTGACTGTTACTATTATTCATATATAGGTGCCCATAATCAAACATCCAGATGAGGAGGTTGATGGGATATATGATTGAATTGAAGAACTACTCGAACAGGAGAATGAAAGAATCAATGGGAGATGGGAACCGTATTGTTGGAGAAGGAAGAGAGGACACAGAAGTAGGACCCTATGAATTGTGGGAAAAAAAAGAATGAGGCTAAAAGCTCATTATACAGCACTAAAACAGATTTCTGATCGCAAATTGTTCTAGGAGCTTCTGTGGGTGCAAATGACTTATGTTACATTATACTTGTACTGAGGATGCTCCACATTCAAGAATTGTTTGGGAGTATGTTAGCATCATGGGCCAAACTCACAATACAGAGCATCTTTCAGACATGTACAAAGTTTATGATGCTGGCAGCAAGTGAGTCAGTTGATAACTAGACAAAGGAAAAATAATCACCCCCTACTCCTCAACCCCCTCCTATGGCACCACCCCATGCCCACGCAAAAGATGCAACACCTGCCCCTTCACTTCCTCTCTCCTCACCGTCCAAGGACCCAAACACTCCTTTCAGGTGAAGCAGCATTTCACTTGCATTTCCCCCAACTTAGTCTACTGCATTCGTTGCTCCCAATGTGGTCTCCTCTACATTGGAGAGACCAAACGTAAACTGGGCGACCGCTTTGCAGAACACCTGCGGTCTGTCCACAAGAATGACCCAAACCTCCCTGTCGCTTGCCATTTTAACACTCCACCCTGGTCTCTTGCCCACATGTCTGTCCTTGGCTTGCTGCATTGTTCCAGTGAAGCCCAACGCAAACTGGAGGAACAACACCTTATCTTCCGACTAGGGACTTTACAGCCTTCCGGACTAAATATTGAATTCAACAACTTTAGGTCGTGAGCTCCCTCCCCCATCCCCACTCCCTTTCTGTTTCCCCCTTCCTTTTTTTTCCAATAAATTATAAAGATTTTCCTTTTCCCACCTATTTCCATTATAAAAAAAAAATAAAAAAAAATAAAAAAAAAAACCCCACTAGAGCTATACCTTGAGTGCCCTACCATCCATTCTTAATTAGCACATTCGTTTAGATAATATCACCAACTTTAACTTTAACACCTATGTGTTCTATTGTACTATTGTCATTGACATCTTTTGATGATCTGCTTCTATCACTGCTTGTTTGTCCCTACAACCACACCCCCCCTCCACCTCTCTCTCTCTCTATCTCTCCGCCCCCCACACACACACCTTAAACCAGCTTATATTTCAACTCTTTCTTGGACTCGAACTCAAGTTCTGTCGAAGGGTCATGAGGACTCGAAACGTCAACTCTTTTCTTCTCTGCCGATGCTGCCGGACATGCTGAGTTTTTCCAGGTAATTCTGTTTTTGTTTTGGATTTCCAGCATCCGCAGTTTTTTTGTTTTTATCTCTGTGTTTAATTGACTGCCACTGCTCTTCAAGAAATGCCTACCTCCTTGAAGAAGTTCTGTTCCTCTCTGCAACAAGATTTCCGTATCTCTCTGTTGTCTTGCTCACCTTCCTTGCTTTCCATTTCCCTCCTAGTGTTTGACAAGGTGTTTACTAAAACCCACTTTCACAGCCATATCTCCTTTCTCAGTGACTGTCTCCATCTCTGACTTACCCCACGTGGATTTCAACTGAAATTCCACCCCTCATGTTTCGAACCCACCCAGGATTACAGGTATCTCCGGGACATAAAACGTTTCTCGGACTGCCGTTCCCGTCACATTCTGAAATCCACACTCAGTGTCATGCGCCGCCATATGAACACACTCGACCTCTCCCTCCAGCAGCACCGCCGTACCTTTTTTCAAAGCTGCGCGTGCCCCCAGTTTCATTTTATCCTTCGGCTCATCCGACGCCTCAACAAGAAACTTTTTCTCTTTCTCTCAAGTGCTAAGGAATGCAAGCTCCAACAACTCATCGACACCAACACCCATCTAGGACCCTCCACCCCTGCCTGTCCCTCCGTCCCCACCCTTTCTACCAATCCCAACCCCAGCCGTGTATTCACTATACCCCCTGACCTTCCCCTCTCCGATGCTGAACGTTCAGTGCTCAGCAAAGGACTTAGTTTCATACCCTTACGCCCTCACCTCAATGAATTTCGGGCTCGGCATGATACTGAACTCTTCTTCCGCCGTCTTCGTCTCCGGGCTCACTTCTTTGGGCAGGAGTCCTCTCCCAGTTCAACTCTCCAATATTCTCCCTCCACCTGGACCCCTCCCTCTGGATTCTTACCTTCTCTCGATCTTTTCATTGAGAACTGTCGGCGCGACATTAGTCGTCTCAATTTCTCTGCTCCTCTCACCCATTCTAACCTGTCTCTCTCTGAACTTATTGCACTCCATTCTCTCAGGTCCAACCCTGACATTGTCATCAAACCCGCTGACAAGGGTGGTGCTGTTGTTGTCTGGCGCACTGACCTCTACCTCGCGGAGGCTGAGCGTCAACTCGCAGACACTTCCTCCTACCTCTCCCTGGACCATGACCCCACCACTGAACATCAAGCCATTGTTTCCAGGACTGTCACTGACCTCATCTCCTCTGGGGATCTCCCTCCCACAGCTTCCAACCTGATAGTCGCCCAACCTCGGACGGCCCGCTTCTATCTCCTCCCCAAAATCCACAAACAGAACTGCCCCGGTAGACCGATCAGCTCAGCTTGCTCCTGCCCGACAGAACTCATTTCTCGTTATCTTGACTCCCTTCTCTCTCCGCTTGTCCAGTCCCTTCCCACCTACATCCATGATTCCTCTGACACCTTACGTCACATCAACAATTTCCAGTTCCCTGGCCCCAACCGCTTCCTCTTCACCATGGACGTCCAATCCCTCTACACCTCCATCCTCCACCAGGATGGTCTGAGGGCCCTTAGCTTCTTCCTCGAACAGAGGCCCGAACAATCCCCATCCACCACTACTCTCCTCCGTCTGGCTGAACTTGTTCTCACGCTGAACAATTTCTCCTTCAACTCCTCTCACTTCCTCCAAATAAAAGGTGTGGCTATGGGTACCCGCATGGGCCCCAGCTATGCCTGTCTCTTTATGGGGTATGTGGAACATTCCTTGTTGCAGTCCTACTCCGGCCCCCTTCCACAACTCTTTCTCCGGTACATCGATGATTACTTCGGTGCCGCTTCATGCTCTCGTTGGGACTTGGAAAAATTTATTAATTTTGCTTCCAATCTCCACCCCTCCATCATTTTCACGTGGTCCATCTCTGACACTTCCCTTCCCTTCCCTTCCTTGACCTCTCTGTCTCAATCTCTGGTGATAGACTGTCCACCCATATCCATTACAAACCCACCGACTCCCACAGCTATCTCGACTACAGCTCCTCACACCCCGCTTCCTGTAAGGACTCCATCCCATTCTCTCAGTTCCTTCGCCTCCGTCGCATCTGTTCCGATGATGCTACATTCAAAAACAGTTCCTCTGACATGTCCTCCTTCTTCCTTAACCGAGGTTTTCCACCCACGGTCGTTGACAGGGCCCTCAACCATGTCCGGCCCATCTCCCGCGCATCCGCCTTCACGCCTTCTCCTCCCTCCCAGAAACATGATAGGGTCCCCCTTGTCCTCACTTATCATCCCACCAGCCTCCGCATTTAAAGGATCATCCTCCGCCATTTCTGCCAACTCCAGCATGTTGCCACCACCAAACACATCTTCCCTTCACCCCCCTTATCGGCATTCCGTAGGGATCGCTCCCTCCGGGACACCCTGGTCCACTCCTCCATCACCCCTTACTCCTCAACCCCCTCCTATGGCACCACCCCATGCCCATGCAAAAGATGCAACACCTGCCCCTTCACTTCCTCTCTCCTCACCGTCCAAGGACCCAAACACTCCTTTCAGGTGAAGCAGCATTTCACTTGCATTTCCCCCAACTTAGTCTACTGCATTCGTTGCTCCCAATGTGGTCTCCTCGACATTGGAGAGACCAAACATAAACTGGGTGACCGCTTTGCAGAACACCTGCGGTCTGTCCGCAAGAATGACCCAAACCTCCCTGTCGCTTGCCATTTTAACACTCCACCCTGGTCTCTTGCCCACATGTCTGTCCTTGGCTTGCTGCATTGTTCCAGTGAAGCCCAACGCAAACTGGAGGAACAACACCTCATCTTCCGACTAGGGACTTTACAGCCTTCCGGACTGAATATTGAATTCAACAACTTTAGGTCGTGAGCTCCCTCCCCCATCCCCACCCCCTTTCTGTTTCCCCCTTCCTTTTTTTTCCAATAAATTATAAAGATTTTCCTTTTCCCACCTATTTCCATTATAAAAAAAATTTAAAAAAAAAAACCCACTAGAGCTATACCTTGAGTGCCCTACCATCCATTCTTAATTAGCACATTCGTTTAGATAATATCACCAACTTTAACTTTAACACCTATGTGTTCTATTGTACTATTGTCATTGACATCTTTTGATGATCTGCTTCTATCACTGCTTGTTTGTCCCTACAACCACACCCCCCCTCCACCTCTCTCTCTCTCTATCTCTCCGCCCCCCACACACACACCTTAAACCAGCTTATATTTCAACTCTTTCTTGGACTCGAACTCAAGTTCTGTTGAAGGGTCATGAGGACTCGAAACGTCAACTCTTTTCTTCTCTGCCGATGCTGCCAGACCTGCTGAGTTTTTCCAGGTAATTCTGTTTTTGCAAAGGAAAACTAATATGGGTGATTGTTCCAAAATATTCAATACTGTCAAAGAGTAGTAGCAGCAAAGTATGCAAACTCTACAAAGAATTTGACAGACAAGCTGATTAAAGGATGTCAGTTAATAATCAAAAGCTTTAATCAAACCTGTTTTTCTCCTTTTCTTCATACAAGTGACTGATCACATCTTTCACAAATGCACTTTGAGGTTTCTTCTACTGGTGTGAGGTTTATTGGTAGACAGACATATTTTCCAAAAGCTGTAAAACCACTATTTCCAATGTTACTTTCTAGAAAATACTTGAAACAAATCCCTCCTTATATTTGTTGATTGATATTAAACACGTGTGATTCAGAATTTGATACGTATTGCCAAATCAACATTGCATGATCTACTGTTACTATGAAGATAGCATTTGTACTATTCTTGACTTGCATCTTACATGTCATCAGAGATCATAAGTAAGCTTGTGAGTTTTGTGTTTATTGTATTCATGATAAATGATGTGTAGCAAAAAAGTGAAATTGGAGAATTTCTGAATGAGTCAAAGCTTTGAAATAATTTTTTCATTTAAGTGTCAGCCGTTGGCTTTGTGTTTGTCTATGAACAGAAACAATCATAACATTAGTCCAATTAGACTGTAAAATTGACTCTAAGGTATATGCTTTACCTATATTATTCAATATAGCCTGTGGTTGGGTCTTATTGCCTATGGCTGGAACACAGTCAAATAAAGTCTGTAATGGTAAGATTCCTATAAAATTAATATGGCTGCTCATACAGTGCAAACATACAAGCAATTAATTCAATATTTGCCCATTCTTTACATGTTGCTTTAGGATAGAATAAGATTTTGAAGAAATGTTTGCCTAAATATCTGGAATGAATACAAAGAGTCAGATTTTCAGGGAGTCAGGACTCGGATTCAGAATGTCCACCTCCACTTCCTGCAGAAATCATTTTTTCTGATAAAGGAAGCGGGGCATGAATCACAAATCTGGTGGCCCATTTAAAATTGTCTTTCTCTCTAGTAGTCCCTTGAATTGAGGAGGATGCTTGCCACGGAGCCCATGTCAAAAGCTTGCATATGGTAACTTTTAACATGGGGAGGCTGCAGCTACCACATGGTTCCGACTCACTCGGAGACTCTCCCACTCTTGCTGCAAGCCATAGGCAAATTAGAAGGATTTACAAGTTGATAATCAATGGGCTTGGCCATGTCCATTAAAATTAGTTGTGAATTGAAACAGGCTCCATTTTGGATGTTGCAAGGGCCTTACCTCACAAAGTGGGAGTCATGAATTGATGGATAGGATGTAACCACTCTTGAAGGGTAGATATGTCTGTATAACTGTCATGATCTAAAGTTATTTAAATTCTCAGCTCTTTAAAATTTAAAGAAAAACAGGCTTCAGCTATCAGACCCCTGTTGGTCTGTTTTGATAGACAGGCATGCGGCGGTGGGGGGTAGAAAAAAATTAGCATCTGTTTTGTGCAATTTCAATACAGCTCTTTGTTAACATTTCCCCAAGGGCTCTCATTGTGTTATTACAAATTCTTGGCTAAGTTTCAAAATAATTGCCTCAATAGGGTGTTCTGAGTTCATAGTTTGATTGACAGCTTAAAGAAGCTATTAAATGGTTAGCTTTCTTTGGTGTGGTTAGTGAAATAGATAACAAAACAAAAACAAAAATACCTGGAAAAACTTAGCAGGTCTGGCAGCATCTGCAGAGAGGAGCACAGTTAACATTCCGAGTCCAAATGACCCTTCAACAGAGCTAAGTAAAAATAGAAGAGATAAGTAAAAATTAAGTTTTTCCAGTTATTTTTGTTTTTATTTTGGATTTCCAGCATCCGCAGTTTTTTGCTTTTATCTTAGTGAAATAGATATTTGTTTTTAGTGAGAGATTAACCACTTGGGAAGATTTAAAAGCTTTGAAAGGCTTTTATGAATGGGAGTGTTATCCACTATCAAGTGTGTAGGAGTGAGATTTGAGTTAAATTGTTCAAAGTTTATTGTTACATCTCCACCTGACCTCTGAGTTTTGCCCATGGTGGATACTGGGTGAGTGGTTATGGAGTTAGCATGGGGGCATGAGGATCCATGAGCTGGCTGGGGTGTATGAGTTGGCATTGTGTTTGCATGGACGGTATGAGGTGGCATGGGAGTGGGTGGTGGGCATGTGTTGGCTTTGAGTTTGCATGCAGGTTTGAGGGACCATAGTGGTGGGTGGTGGGTGGGGGGGAGGGTGGTTGAGAAGGCATGAGCGGTGAGGCCTAGGGTCTGGGAAGGCCTAACAATTTCTAAAATGCCTGGGAAAAAGTCCCAGAGAATCAAGGCAGGCATTCCAAGCAGCTGCCTCGACACTTAACTGCTCCTGTGGCCATCTACACTCCATGTCTGGGTTCGATGGGCCTGACTTCATCCCGCACCCACACTGCCCACCTTGCCCCCTCCCCCCCACCACCGCCCATGCCCCCCCCACCCACCCCCTGCATCCTCGGAGCAAAAATTGTATTCATCGGGGCACTTTTTACTGAGGCAGGTCTGAAGAGTCGGAAATTTCCCAACTTGAGCTCCCTGCCTCGGCACCAAAATATGGCCCAAAGATTTATTATGTTGGAGCATGTTCTAGAATGAATTCAAGCATTGCAATTTCAATTTGTTTATCAATGAATTACATTTATTTTTTATTTTAGTTACAGAAACTCTAATAAAATCAAGCAGCTTTACTTAAAGATTGATCATAAAATTAAAATTGTATTTTTAATAGTTGGATGTGTTCCACTTCAGATAAATGCATAATTCTAATTGAAATGAATAATTTTAATATATTGACCACCTTTCAATCATTCTTATTTTATATAATTTCCGATTGAGACCAATCCATTTAATTTAACACTCAAATGCTCCACAATTATCCACTTTCAACGGTCAGTGTACGAAATATATCAAACGTAATACCAGATTTAATTCCCAGAAAGCAATATATTTAAGAATTCTCTTTTGTATAATAAAACAGTTTTACTAATATTTTATGTTGCTTTTGCTTGGGTTCAATTACTGAATGATTTAATGCCCTGCAAGAAACAGCTGGAAATTGACCATTTTTATCCCCAGTGAGTAGAATTCCTTGATCCTTAATCACACTCTTCTCACAAATTAGTTATATTTTAACAACATTCAACTCTGTAAGACAATTAAGATTCATAGTTTGCCATTTTCCAGCAATGCTAAAGTTTTTTTTGTAACTTCAGAGTCAGATCTGTACTAACTCCAGAAGGTTGAATCCACTTTCAGTTTCAGAAGTCCGGAAGTAAAATCTCAAAGTGACTATGAAACTGTTGGATTGTCATCTAAGTCCAATTGATTCACTAATCCTTTTTCTTTAGGAAAGCAATCCTGCTATCTTTCCCCAACCTGGCCTATGTATGACTCCAGTCCCATAACAATGCAATTGACACTTAATTTTCCCCAGAAGTGCCTAACAATCCATTCAGTTGTATCAAACCTGGGACACTAGAAATTGAACATAAATGTCAGCCTTTCCAATTATGCTCACATGAAGAGCATGAATTTCTAAAATATGACTTTGATACCATATCATGTATTCTCCAGCAACAGTGCCAATTCAGGTTTAAAAAGTGATCAGGGGATCATTTGGTTCTCCTAGACAATTCTGGAGGTCCCTTCTAGAGTTCGTGCAGATCTGTCAATATGTTGCAGTGGGGTGAGTGCTGTGCATTTGTGTAAGCAGGTATGTGCAGAACTCTGAGATCTGACAACCTGAATCAGAGCTGGGTAAGTACTACGGATACTGTAGCTATTGGTCTTGGATGATAGAATCCAGGTTTTATTCTCCACACCTCTTTAATTAGGTTTTCTGATTTTCACCACAATTAAGAGGCAATGGGAAGTGAATAAATATTTCCCGGGAAAAGGGAAAGAAAATTGGAGGAATATATTATTACTTGTTCACTGCTCTGCACCGGCAGTTGATGTCAAAGTGTCATTGGTAGAGACATCTGAGCTTGTAGCTGCAGAAAATATATAAAGTGGGAAACTCAGGAGAAAATCAAAGGAAACATTGTGGGGTACTATTCAAACAAATTGAAATGAGTATATTTAAAAAAAAATAAAGCTTGCATTATCAGACATGCTTTCAAGTGTGATCCATATACCAATAACTTATGCAGGTCCTCATTTTTTTGGTCAATAATTTACCCATCAGGGTTTCTATACTTTGGAGTAGTATTAATAATAACATGCTTTTGAGCAATGTGAGAACAATGAACTTAATGAAAATCTTAAATGATTGCAAAAGATTTGGAGAGATGCCAATCCTGTAGGAAGACAATAAATGTAATTGTACACTCATGACATTGTCAATTAATTCATATAAAGGCCAATCACAGTACTCTAAAGCTAGCAATCATTCACATGTCACATAACATCATCTTTCCCTTGATGGAAAAATGGAAAATGTATCAAAATGATGCTTCAAATATCAGATTAATCTTGAACACTCACTACATACTGCAACATTACTTTCATGACCTTGACTTGCACCTGGACTTTGAATTAATCACAGTTTCCATCTTTCTTTTGTGTAGAATACCCAATGGTACTTTTATAAAAGTCAGAACTGCTGAATGAAATGATGAACAAAGAAGAAATTTTGTCATCAAAACTGACAGGTTTGATTGGCTAATATTTTTCCACCTAAGTTTGACAATAATGTGTCAACGTGCTAGTGACTAAGAATTGAAGCAAAATCACTTCTGGACTATCATTTTACGACCATAACTTTATTTATTTTTCATCCCTAATTTATGCAGATCATGAGAAGCTTTGTGACATTATGTCTGGACAATTCATTTACATCTGGAATCTTTGCAAAATTATTCAGTAACATTTTTCTATACTTGCTTTTCTCACACTGTGCATACAGTAACAAGCAGTTAAACTTTTGACAGCCAATTATTTTACTTGTTTGGCCACTGGAAGCTTGACATTGGAATGTGTGAATTTCCTGAAAATAATATTCAAAATATGAGGCAATTTATTTGTTTATAAGGACTGATATATCGCTAGGATCTCACGAGTGGTTGAAATACAATCGAGCATTGGAGAAGCTGGTAACACAATAATGTATTTGTGAAAACCAAAGACTTTATTCTCTAAATAGAATTACAAAGTCATGAAGATACTACAAAGATAAAGTCACACAATGAAGCATTGTTTTTATCATCCTGTATAGGAATAATTTTCAAATTTTGCCAAGTGCTGTCTGCTGTATATGCATTATGCATTGTTATGACAGTTAGTTTCTGACAATAGGACACAATAATCAGATTAGGAGTTGTCAATGCATTTGCTCAATTGGCACACCTTTTTGTAATTTGATTAACTTACTGTTCTAGGAGTCACAACAGAGTATAATATACTCAGTGCGTTGTGATAGTGTTGGAAAGAATGACTGTGAATATGAACTAATGGCATTGGAGTAAGTTACTTGTACTTCCATATATGAAAGATGGCGAAGGTTCAGTTTAATTACAGTATTTCAAATGTAGTCTATATAATCTTGGTTCTTGAACAGTGTGGGTATCAGCTGCTCTAGAATTTTTTCTCCTTTATGTTCAAGAATACTTTTAGTTACACCAAATAGTAACTTTGCAACCATTTCATGTCGCAAATAGATTTTCCAAATTCATCAACCAGATCTGATCTTGTCAGAATCTTGCTTCTTCTAACCTTACTCTTCAAAGCATCTTCATTTACTACATGGCTCATACTATCTATCCTACCCAGCCTGTCCATGTTCTTTTTGAAGACAACATATTGCATTCTTTTGCCTTGCTTATTTCATGTTAATTGTCTTTTTTTTTCACTCAGAGATACTAACACCATTCTTGTATTGCCCAAACTTGCTTTGAGAGCCATTTCCTCCAATTAGCCAGTTCTTCTAGATGATATAAGCACGAAAGGTGCTGTCTTTTGATTAGGACGTTAAACTGAAGCCCTTGTCTGCCCTCTTGTAAAGGATTCCCTTGCCACTATTTAAAGAAAAGCAGGGGAACTCTCCCCAGTGTCCTGGGCAATATTTATCCCTCAAACAATGTCGGTAAAATAGATTATCTGGTCATTATCTCATTGATGTTTGCAAATTGGCTTCCACATTACCTATATCACAGCAGTGACGATATTTCATTGGATGTAAAGCGATTCGAAACACCCTGAGGTTATGAATACATCATATATAGTCAGTATCAATATTGACCTGGCAATTCATATAAAACATGGCTTGAGAATCATGATTCAGGGTTCGCCTCCATTAAAGACTTAGAAGTCATCAGTCCATCCTTGTAGTGCACAACTCTTGAATCCCAACATGGTTTCGTTATATAGCTTTCATAATCTACATCAGTCCATCGCACATATTCTGCAATTCATACTTCTTAGCTGTCTGCCTGGTAGGAAGTCTCCTCAAGTGATGAAATAGCAATAGCGGCAGCAGTTGGTTAGAAACCTGTAATGCTGTTTTTCTAGCTGCTGGAATATATATGATGGTGAGTGATTATGTGAAAAAAGACAAGGAAAGGGAAAGGTTATTCATAATTTTAACAAGTATTTTTAAAGTGATTGGCCAGAATTTTCCAGCCCCGTTGGCGTCAGCCATCAATGTGGGTGGGGGGAGGGATGGAAAATATGGCGAGAAGGCCAAAAATCTGTTTCACGCCAGCATGAAAGCACAGCGGGATTATCCAATGGTGTCCGCTGCTGGAGGGCGGCGTGAACCCACTTTGAATCTCCTGAATGGGATGCAAAGTAAGGCCCGAATAGAATCATCCCCCATGCCAGATTTACCATTACGCCAGCTTAAAACACATCTGGCTGAAGTCGGGCCTTACCTTTAGGGCCTTGCTCAGATCGCGGCCATCCGAGGATCAGAGATGCTGGAGCCCTACACTACTGGACCCTGGAGGAACATTGCATACTGGATGGATTCTCATGGACATGGCTCTGCTACGAAGCAGCTCTCAGAAGGCGGGAGGTCTCCGTCAATGTCTTGGGTCTACTTCAGAACATCATGGTCTTGGCCATGGGCTGCTATGGATGATCGGCGACGGGGGAGGGAGGAGGATCCAGCTGTGAATATGAGAGGAAGGTGTATGGGGTGGTGCAGTGGTGGGGGAGTGCATGTGAAAGGAAGGTCTAGGTTTGATTGGGAGAGGAAGGTATACTGGGGTGGGGGGAATGCAGTTGGGAAGGAGGAGCGAAAGTGTGGGGGGGTTGAGGTTGTGTGGGGGTAGGTGAAATGAAGGTGTCATTGGGGGGGAGGTGGAAAGTGGTGGAGAAGGAGTATGGGGCAGGAGAGTATAATGGGGAGAATGTGGCAAGTGGAGACTTGGTGTAAAGGGGGGAAGGTGTAAGGGAAGGGGTTCAGAGGGCGAAGGAGTTCAGAGGGAGAAGGACTTCGGGGAAGGTAGGAGTTTGGAGGGAGGAAGGAGTCTGGGGGAGGAAGGATTTCAGTGGGGGCAGGAGTCCAGGGGGAGGAAAGGATCCGGGGTTGGGGCAGTTGGAGGAGTCCAGGGGAGGAAGGAGTTTGGGGGGAGGAAGGAGTTCGGAGGGGGGAAGGAGTTCGGAGGGGGGAAGGAGTTCAGAGGAGGGAAAAAGTAAGTGTGGAGGAGGGAGTAGGGGTGGAGGAGGGAATAAGGGTGGAGGATGGAGTAAGGGGGGGATGTGCGGGGTCAATGACTGCCTCCTGGGGACTGAACTGATGATGGGCATGCTCGGAGAGAATGATGAGAATGAGAAGGGGCAGAGTTAGCTGGAATTGTGCGAGGGTGAGGGTCCGACGGGAGCAGTAGAAGGAATGGTGGGGGTGGTTGGTGGGGACTCGGAGGCAGACACGAACCCTGAGGGTGGAAAGGAGGAGGTCAGGGAGATCAACATGGATGGGGGTGGGATTCTCAGGAAGGTTGGGAACATGCACGTTCACCTGGACATCCTGTAAAGAAAAGGGTTTGGTTTGGTAGCTGATGGTGGAATGGTGGAGGTGATACTGGGGGTGCCAACAGTGATGGGGAAAGGACATGGGTGACTGGGGGGTGGGTGGAAGGATGGGGTCGCTGTGCCAAATGTGAGGACTAAAATTTTCCTCAAATCGAAGGAGAGCGGAGCCTCATGTTGAACAGGCACAGTGCTGCATGGGACTATGATCAGTGGGTATGTTGAGATGCAGGTCAGCTCAGATGGACAACTGAAAGAGAACCCCAGCAGGCAGCATTGAAAATACTCAGGACATTGAGATGAGGGTGAGGGAGAAAGGCTCCATGTGCATGGGAGAGTGCTTGCACGAGGCTCTGAAAGGCCCTGTCACACACACACTTTTCCCTCCAGAATCTCTTGTGGTCTGGCTACATACAGCTGAACTGCTGGTGGTGGTGGGTGGGGGGACTGCAGTGGGGAGGACTTGAGAAACCTGTAAATGAAGCTGAAAAACACCATTACACATGACTCAGATTATAAAGTGACAAAATGTGTTCACCCGTGCAACCACTTGTGATCTGAAATTCTTAACATTTCTAGGCTACCGCTTCTTCTAGTTTCTGCTCTGACATCCGTAGCAGGGGTGGAGATAGCCTGTGCAATGGCTGGCCCTGTTGCCTCTGATGACTTTGATGTGCGTCCTCTGGAAAGCTAAGGCCTTCAGGGCCCCAGATTGCTTTTGCTGTCCTCCCATGGGCTATCTGCTCCCTCTGCACTGGCAGTGGACAAGTTTGAGTGGGGGGGGGGGGGGTGCTGCGGGGGTGGTGTCACAGGCAAAGGGGCTTGGAGGGAGAGGACAGAGTCTGAGATTTCTGAGTGGATGGCCTAGGGGTGTCCAGCTGCTGTTTCTCCTCCCTTTGGGTGCCCGAGGGCCCTGACCTGGCTCCTTGAGGGGAACAAGCACTTAGAGGGATGTTGAGGTGCCCGGTTTCCCTCTCACATTGCCATTGCAAGAACTCATCCATGACTCCCACGATGGAGTGCTGGTCTGCGCACATCTCAGCATTCTGCTGGACCAGGGTCTCCATGGCAGCTGCCGTCTTTTCCAAGGAGACTTCTATGCATGCACATGTGGGTACCACTTCATCAAAGATTAGGCAGACGCACTCCTCCAACTTGCATGCCACTCTGTTGAGAGCTTCCAACAGCTCCATGGGAGCTCAGCTGAACCTGCCTCCCCTTGCTACAGGCACATGTCCGTGTGGTGACCCCCAGATTGTGAACCCGGGCCTGCTCTAGACCTAGGTCCCACCGAGGTGCGTGTCTCTGAGCTGGTGAGGGTGTGGGTAAACGTTGTGACGGATCTTCCAGACTGCCTATTTCCAGCTTTTCAATGGAGGAGGGGACCTCTTGCAGGAGCCGAGGACCTGGATGGAGCTGAGGAACTGGATGGCTGACGGTGTCAGTTGCTTGGCAGAGCTCCCTGTGAAGCAAAGTAGAGATAATTAGTGCATGGCAGCAGAGTTAATAGCAGGGGAGCGAGTATTCACAGTTGCATAGAGAGAGAGATGATGGGGTGCATGATCCTCACATGGGTGTTCGCCGCTGACCTCATCGTCGCTGCGAGCATGGTCCTCGTCAACGCGATGGCATGTTCCTCATTCCATCCCCAGTCTGGGATCTCTCCCTCTTGTTGTAAGCCAGCTTCTCCTGCATGAAAACAGATGGAAGGAGTGTAAGCAGGGCACTGTGTAGAATGTTTATGTAGTGAGCGGATCCATGGACGGAATGAGGACGTAAACCCCAGGGACAGAATTTCCAGGTCAGCAGGCGGACGTGGTTGGCGGGACCGGGAGCGGCTGGGAAACGGCCCGCCACCCGTGATTTGGCCCCGACCGCGATTTCACGCAGGTTGGCCAATTAAGGCCTGCCCAGGGTGAAATGTGGCTTTTCACTGTTCGGGAAGGGCCGACTGTGGGCAGGGGTCCAATGGTGACCCAGCAACTGGTTTAAAAATGGCCCACACAGCCCAGAAAGGCTGCCATGGAAGGACATCCATTCTTCATTGTCTTGATGGAGTCAAGTGTGGCTGGAGACGCCAGGTAGGAGGGTAGATTAGGTGGGTACTCGGCCCCCCTGCTTTTGGGATGAGTGCCTCACTGTCGTGCTGGAGGAAGTGGCTGCCACGAGGGACACCCTTGTCCCAGAGATGGGAGAAGGAGGCCACCGCACCTCACAAAGAGGGCATGGGAGAAGGTGGCAGTGCTGGTGA
This sequence comes from Carcharodon carcharias, assembly GCF_017639515.1. Classification (NCBI taxonomy): domain Eukaryota; kingdom Metazoa; phylum Chordata; class Chondrichthyes; order Lamniformes; family Lamnidae; genus Carcharodon; species Carcharodon carcharias. The sequence continues at coordinate 86,072,246 of NC_054483.1, read as the reverse complement.
GCAGTCATGACATGTGCAGCACTCCTGGGTGCAGTGCCAGAAACGATTCAATGACCTGCTGCACTCAGGAAGGGTGAGTACCGTGTTGGCCTGGGTCAGTGTGCAGAAGTGTTAAGGTGTGGCCATCTCTCTCTGGACCTCAGGGGTGCTAGAGTCTGATGGCCAACTGTCAATGATGCTGGAGCTGGCCAAGGAGGTGAGCCCTGGCTGAGTGTCTTGCGGCTGAGGGCTGCAACTCAGATGTGTCCTGCAAGGTGATCCTCAGCTGGTGCTGCAGGTAGAAGGTAGACTAATCAATGCTCCTCTGTACTTTCAGGAGAAGATGAGCCATAATCAAGCAGAGGGGGCTTGTACAGGGGAGGCCCGTCCAATCCGCTGCTGCTCACCAGATTCGAGCAGGATGCCTTAGAACTTGAGAGCCGGCACATCCCCGTGCAACTGGGCATGTGGCGGGGGGTGTCAGATGAAGATAAGAGTGCAGTGCACAGAGGTGCAAATTTCGGATTGTGCAACCATTCTAGTGTAGTCTCTTCATTGATGGGAGCCTCGAACCTGGAGACCCGATTGTTCATTGAAAGATGAGGGCACCATGATGCAGATCTCTTGTCTCACCAGGGTGCCTGGCATGCACAGTGACAGTGGGGTGGACTGATGAGCCTCTAGGTCATCATTAGATGGCAGATGCTGGATGTCCAGATGGATGTGCAGGAGGATCTGGCAGAAATCCATGACGGTCTGCATGCCATGGTCTCCTTTGTGGAGGAATCCACGTGGAGTGTGAGTACTGTGCTGACCCTCATAGCCGAGCACACTGCCTCATCCATCGGTGAAAGTGACGACTCTCATGGAGAGGCAGCTCCAGGGACAGAATCAGGGGTTCCTTGGGTTGCGCTTGGACCTGCAAGCCCTCACACAGGCAATGACCTCAGGCAGTCAGTGCCAGTGTGGAGATAGATGAGGCATCCAGTATCCTGTCCATCCATGGTGAGCAGAGAGGTCCAGAGTGACCTCACGTTGGTGCACAAGCTGCTTGTCATCTCTGTGGGCTCCTCTCAGGGCGCTCTGGATGACGGCAGCAGCTCCTCCGCCCTCCATCAGTGACTGTCACATCTGATGAGGCTGCGGCGACTGGGGAGATGCCAACCGAGGCACTGACCGCTCCATCCCAGCGGAGCCAGCACAGGCTGCACTGGCCGGAGGACAACTGCCAAGGTCATCAAGGCCAACAAGACACCAAAGTCAGCAGCTGGGGAGCTGGGAGTGGTGGTGGGGGTTGGGGGGGGGGGGGGGGGGGCGGGGGGGGGGGGGGGGGGGGGGGTGTGTGGGCGGCGGGGTGCGGGGGTTGGGGGAGCACAAGACGTAGCACTTGCAAAAGTAATTTTAAGGCACCATGAGCATGAGAGGGACAGTTCATAGGTGATATTCTGTTTATTTATGTTTGGTCTATATGTCTGCTGGTGTGGACATCAACACCAGCAAATGGTAATGTCATAATGATTTCAATGTAATGATATCATTAAATTTGTTTTGGTTCTGATGGCCTGAATGTGCTTGACCTTTTTACTTTCTGGTGCAGGGTACGCCAGTATGCAATGCTGGTTGTGAGTGGCTGGATATTTTATTGCATAGGCATTGAGTGGAATTTGGGTGCAAATGAAAGGGTCATTTCAGACATCCGGGGTGGAGGTGGCAGCTCTGGCATGAGGTTGAAGCTGATCTTTGGTAGCCTAGATGAAGGAGTTTTGGATGAAGGTGTCCCTGGTGTCCCTGCCTCCCTGGAGGTTACAGAGGTCTGCCTCCGTGTCCTCAGTGTTCTCCTCACCATGCTCCTCTTCTGACTCACTATGGAATCATCTGTGGCCTGTGCAGCTGCGTCAAGATCCTCTTCCTCCAGTGCGCCCTCCCTTGCCAGTGCCAGATTGTGGAGAGCGCAGCATGCGACCACTATCAGTGACAGCCGCTCTGGGGGTTATTGTAGTGCACCCTCCGAACGGTCCAGGCGTCCAAAGTGTATCTTGAGAAGACCTATGGCTCTCTCTGTCACTGCCCTTATGGAGGCATGGCTCATATTGCAATGCTGCTCTACCTCTGTTCTTGGGTGGCGGAGAGATGACATGAGCCATCTTTTCAACAGATAGCCTTTCTCACCCAACTGCCACCCATCTAGCCGGTCTTGAGCACTGAAGAGCCTCGGCACCTGTGAGTGTCTCAGGATGTAAGCATCATGGGAACTGCCTGGGTACCTTGCACAGACTTGCAGAATCAGCAACCTGTGGTCACACACTATCTGGTCGTTCATGGAGTGGAATCCCTTCCTGTTGACAAAGGTACCTGGCTGACCTGTTTGTGCCTTGATGGCCACAAGTGTGCTGTCGATTGCAACCTGGACATGAGGGAACTCTGCAATCGCTGTGAAGCCTCTGGCTCGCTCAGTCTGGCTGGCCTCATCCATATGGTAAACAATAAAGGCCAGTACCCGCCTGAACAGAGCTACATCACCAGCTTGACACAACTATGGACAGCTGACTGGAACACATCATATGGATCCCCCACTGACCCCTGGAAAGAGCTGGAGGCATAGATGAGGATCGCTGTGACCTTCAGAGGCACCCACACAGTCGGAGCTGATCTCAGGCCCAATCATCTGGCAAATGGACATCTCTGTCTCCTTTGTGAGATGGAACCTCAGACATATTGAGGTAGCTGCATCGCCGCCTGTAAACCCTGGCAGCAGGATGGTGGCGTCTTCTGCAGCCCCTTCCGCCTTGGACTTCCAGCTGGCCCTGCACCCCTTGTGCCTGTGCCTCTCCTCCCACAGGCATCTCCCCTGGAAGATGCAAAATTCTGCCCCAGAGGATAAGCTTGAGGCTTACATGTAGATGTTGTTACTTTTAACAAGATCTAAAGGCTGTTGAATCTTTCCAGAGTTAGAGGAATAAAGAAGGTATTAAAATTATCTGTCCCATCTTGTCTTTATCACACTAACCAGGAGATATGACATCTGCCCTTTTACCTCCTCCCTCCTCCCTCCTCACTGTCCATGGCCCCAAACACTCCTTCTGGTTTGTGTGTCCAATTTTCAATTCAGTAGACTGTATTCATCACTCACCATATGATGTCTCTTCTCTGGGGAGACCAAACACAGACTGGATGATCAGTCATTTCGCAAGCCTGACCCTGAGCTTCCAGTCACCCGTCATTTTAATTCTCTGCCCTGTTGTCAGTTTTCTCACTGTCCTCAGTTCCCTGCACTGTTTCAGTGAAGCTTATCATATGTTCGATGAACAGCACCCCATCTTTTGATTTGGCACTTTACAACCTTCTGGACTCAACATTGAGTTCAACAATAAAACCAGAAAGTGCTGTAAAAACTCATCAGGTTTGGCAGCACCTGTGGAGAGAAACAGAGCTAATGTTTCGAGTCCAATATGTCTCTTCTTGGAACTGAAGAGAAGTAGAAATGTGATGGGTTCATGCTGTTTAATAAGGGGGAAGGGGAGTCGAGTAGAACAAAAGTGGGGGAAGGTCAAGGATAAGTTAGCAGTCAGGAGAGCCCCTGGTCCTGAATGACAGAATTGTTATGCTACAGAAGGAGGCCAGTCGCCCATCGTGTCTGCACCAGCTCTCCAGATGAGCATTATAACTTAGTGCCATTCTCCTGCCTTTTCCCTGTACGCTTGCACATTGTTTCTTTTCAAATATTCATCTGATGCCTTCTTGAATGCTTCAATTGAACCTGCCTCCACCACATTTCCAGGCAGTGCATTCCAGACTTGAACCACTTGCTGTGTGAAAAAGATTTTTCTCACGTCACATTTGCTGCTTTTGCAAATCACATTAAATCTGTGCCCTCTCGTTCTTGATCCTTATACAAGCGTAAATAGTTTCTCCATATCTACTCTATCCAGCCCCCTCATGATTTTGAACACCTCTATCAAACCTCCTCTTATCCCTCTCCTCTCCAACAGCCCCAGCCTCTCCAATCTATCTTCATAATTGAAGTTTCTCATCCCTGGAACCATTCTTGTAAAACTCTTCTGCACTCTCTCCAATGTGTTCACATCCTCCCTATAGTGTGGCACCCCAAACTGTATGTAATTCTCCAGCTGAGGTCTGTCTTGTGTCTTGTATAAACTCAGAATAATCTTTTTGCTCTTTTACTCTAAACCCTGATTAATAAAGGCCATGATACTGTATGCTTTATTAAATGATCTTTCCACCTGTCCTGCCACCTTCAATGATCTATGACATATACACCCAGGTCCCTCTGCTCCTGCAGCCCCTTGAGAATTTATCCCTTATTTTATATTGTCTATATATCCACTGTTCTATAATCACCAATAGCTTGTCCCCTTCCCATGGCACCTTCCCATGCAATTGCAGGAGGTGTAAAACCTGCCCCTTTCACCTCTCTCTTCAATGTCCAAGGCCCCAAACATTCCTTGCAGGTGAAGCAGTGATTTGCTTGTACTTCTTTCAATTTAGTCTACTGTATTAGCTGCTCACAATGCGGTTTCCTCTACACTGGGGAGACCAAACATAAACTGGGTGACTGCTTTGCGAAATACCTGTACTCAGTCCACAAGCAGGATCCTAAACTTCCAGTTGCTTGCCTCATGCTCAAATTTCTGTCCTCAGCCTGCTGCAATGTTCCTGTGAAGCCCAACACAAGCTGAGGAACAGCACCTCATCTTTTGATTAGGCATTTTACACCCTTGTGAACTCAGCATTGAGTTCAACAACTTCAGACCATGAACTCTTTTAATCAGTAAGGGAATCAAGGGTTATGGGGAGAAGGCAGGAAAGTGGAGTTGAGGATTATCAGATCAGCCATAATCTCATTGAATGGCGGAGCAGACTCGATGGGCCAAATGGCCTACTTCTGCTCCTACGTCTTATGGTCATATAATCAGCCTGATATAGATGTGAGGGTGTGTGTGAGAGTTAGTGGTGTTGTCCCTTGAGGTGTGAGGTCCCTGAGGATCTTTGATGGCGGAATGGATGAGATTATTCATTCTCTTCCTGCACTGGATGGCTGACCTCCTCTGTGCTCCGGTGACGCTGACCACCGCTGCCACCACTCTCAGGCTGGATTGGTGACTCCGGTAGACCTCTTGCGGCCAGAGCGGGGGCTACGGGATACCGCGGCGGCCTTCCATGGCATCCAGCAAGCACCCCAGAGAGGCACCACTAAATTTGGGGGCTGCTGTCTTCTTTGCTTTCGGAAAGATCTGGCGCTTGGAGCAGTCCTGGCCTGATGACATGAAGTAGGCATACGCCCTGGTGCGCTTGAAATATGGTGCCCGGAGTGAGGAAGCTCTGAGGTCACAGCGTGGTGGGCAAATCTGAACCCACCCACCAGTGATCCAACATATCCCTGTGAATTCATACCTAATGAGGTGCTGGGAATGGCATGGTACGGTACAAAAAGCCACCATTGCAGCCGGCAGGTGAAACATTCTTTTTTCCGTCTGCTACTGCATTTTGTGCAAATCTGGGACAATTTTGCCCATTGTTTTAACCCAGCAATCAAATATATTTCTTTGTAAATAAAAAATGAATTTTTTGAACTTTAACCATACAAGGTCCAGTTTTCAGTTGATAACATCTACTGAGGTTTGGTGTTAGACTTGCATTATTTGTTATCTTCCACTACAATTTTGAGTAAAGCATTAATGGAGGCATCTGGTCAATTCAAAGTACTTTATCTCCAAAGCTAAGATTATGGCCCAGGGAGTCATAATCAAAAAAGAAGGGGGAATGTGTTGATGAAGTGAGTACCCAACACCCCAACTTCTGCAGCATGGGATTACTGCATGCATTTGACACAATAGGGTAGGATCCTGGAGTTTGCAGTACTGGTGGAGATACTGAGGTTTTTCAACACAGGGCATGGTTCAGTTCTTAAACAGCTTGAGATGGATGGTGAGGCTATGTATTGGAGTTCAGAAACACTTTGGGTCTTGAAGTTTGCTAACAGTGTTGTGCGGATGGTATTTTGTAGCACATTAAGGAAATCACTAAGTTCAGCAGGACCAGAGAAGTATCAAGGGCTTGACTACATTGAGGCAGTGGTTCTGGGGCATGGTAGCATTGGTATAGGAATCTTGTGTTTTAGTAATATCGCTTCAAAGATGCTCAGCTTTAGCAACAATGTGGAAATTTTTTTTTTAACCAGAACTGGGAGTGGGAATGTTGCGCTTGGCTCACTTCATTCCACAATTAGGTTTTAAGGTCTGGCAACACTAGTGGAGGGAGGTCCAACAATGTGGCAAGGCAGGGAAGGGCATAACACTATTGGAGAATCCAGAAGGATGGTTGCCAAAAACAATGGAGCTATCAACCTTTATTCTGCCTAAGCCCCAAACACCCATCCTTTGCCTTTCAGCTTCTCACAGTGTCCTTCTCTCCAACTTCATCTCTTCTGCTTTCCCCCTCTGTACGTTCCAACCCCACCTCCTCTCAAACTTTGTAAAGTCCCCTTTCCTCATTCCTTCCCCTCCCTTTAAAACTCCTTTCCAACTCCTCATTATTTATCCCTCTTTCCCAAAGCCTGTTTTGATCAATGGTGGAGGGTACCAGAACAGTGGTGCGAGGTTGCTGCACAGGGAATCTTTGTTTATCTGAGCTGGGGAGGGAGAGACTTAGTGCATGTCTGTATTGACAGGGAAAAAGTAGGTATGATGGGGGAATGGTGGTTTAGGAAGCCAGAAAGCCAATATCCCATTCTACCACACCCATAATTCACTCACAACCACTGTCAAATGGGGATTCTTCATCACGCTCTCCTTTTTAGTCTCCTGCTTCTATCACTGTACATCTTGAGGCAATTTGACAAGCAGAGTAAAGGAACTTTGTTGCAGTTCAAATCAAGCTGTTTGGAGATTCTGGGGTGTTACAGTGCCACCACTGATGGAAAGATATAATTGCAACATGACAAGTTTACCTCGGCAGTCTCCGCTACAAGTATAGACATAGGAATTTATAATAGAAAAACATTAAGACAACAGCATGGTAAGATTTTGTAGTTAAGTAGTCTGCAGAGATGCAAGCTTTAAAAAAATTGCTGAAAAAAATGAGCCATGTCTAAGCTTTTCATCTTGCACTCATCAGGACACTTCTCAAGAATACCAGTACCAATTCAATGCTTGGCAGTTAACTGTCAGTCACCATCAAATGGTGCATTAACTATGGCAACACCTCTACCAGAGTCCACTTGCCAATCAATCAGCACTCTCTTCTCATACAGTATAAGTTGTTGTTTTTCCTTCTATTGGTATTCTTGCAAAGTGTCCTGAAGAATGCAAGACAAAAAACTTCGACATATTCCTTTTTTCAGCAATACTCAAGTTCTGTACTACAAAGTGACTTTATAAAATTATTATTGATAGATGGAACTAATCTTTTTTATTACAAAAACCTTAAAACCTAGGATAATTTTTTTAGGCTTGTTGTAAATTCATTAATCTCAGTATTTTTGTTGAGATTAAACAACCAAAAATAGTAGCACAGCCAAATATTTGCAAGAGAAATATCGATAGTACTTACAATCCTCAAGAAATCGATTCAGATATTTGTTAATGAAAACAAAGATTGCTTAGTCAATTTAAATCACATTGTAGTGTAACAAAGATACTTAATAGTTTCAACAATGCATAATAACTGCTAATATGGAGTTAGTAAAGGGGAGAGGAAGGCAGGGAGTTTGGATAGCATCGTTAGTTAAAACACAGCTCTTCTATCTCTGGTATCTGGAATCCAGGCCAGATATATAGGATGAAATATTCCTTTTTGATGTCAGTAGAAATCTTAGGTAAAATAAACTTGGATATGCTTAATCCAGTTTCCAGTGGATACATCTATAACCCAAATACCTGGCACCAATTTGATAGTTTCCCTCCAAGAGATATGCTGGTGCATGAGGTATTCAGAGATTATGCACAGGAAAGACATCCACCATTTTAGTTACCAGAACTACAGATTTTAAAAAAAATTGAGTTGCCTGATGCATCTTGTTTAATAAGATAGTTGACTTTAGACAACGATGATTGAAATTAGAGTGTAAATCTTATGAAGTAAGGTTCACATTCCCAGTTATCTGATGATTAATTAACCTTTAAATGTTTTAGACTCTAAAAAGACATTAGCCAGAATTTTATGCCCCCACCCCCCACCCCCAGTGGGTTCTGAGATGGTGGGGCAGAGTGGGAAATTGTAAGGACCGGATTCCCTCTGGGATCCTGCCCGCCCAGATCTGGTCATGATTTTATGGTAGGATGGCTTCCTGAAGCAGGAAGCCCCCAATTAAGGCCCTTAAGTGGCAACTTTTCCCACCCAACGTCAATTTTTAAGCTGGCAGGAGGATGACAGATCAGGGGGGCAACATGACGTCGAACAGAATTCAATCTTGAGCATGAAGGGGGTTGTGGGGGGCCTCCATCAGAAGCCACCTTCTTATTGGGGCCACCCTCTCCTTAAGGCCTGGTGACCTCCAGATCTCCCCCCCGCCCCCTCCCCAGCCTATCCCATGGGACCCTAACTTGCACCCCACAGGCCTTCCCTACCTACCCCGCCCTGGGACCCCTGCCATTTATCTCTCCTCCAGTTCCTGGCACTTAGTTCCAGGCAGCTCCCTACAGTGACTCTTCTGACCACTGCTCTTGGAGGGACTGGAGACCTGCCGGCCAATATGATTGACTGGCAGCTCTCCAAGGTGGGATTTCCTCCCAGTGATGGGTGGAAGTCCTGCCTTATGTCAATCAACACTCATTAGAGCGTGAAATGTCATCGGGCCTGCTGGATGTGTTTCCCGCCGATTCTTCAGATGACGGGGGCTGAACCCCTGTCATCCTGAAAATTCAGACATTATAACAAATAACTATTTAAATGCACCCCATAAATGCATTGCTCTGTTAAAAAAAAGTACAACATGTCAAATTATAGGCAATGTATTTACCGTTTGAAATCGTTGAGTGATCACTTATGATTTCTATTAGAATTATTGACTATAAAAATCCTGCTGCTAAGTTTAAAAAGTCTCCAGGTTAAAAATAGCCACACTAAAAATCAAAAAAATATTCCCCATGAATAGTTAATATGACAGTAGGATAGATCAGGTTATCTTTTCCCAGATGTAAGATACACAAGAGAACGCTCAATTTTATAACTTAATAATTAACCCTGCTACAATTATAAGTTTTATAAGCTTATTTGGGACAAATGAAAGGGGTCACATGATCTCTGCTGGCGTCTGCCCAATGGAAAGTCTCAATGGTTTAGTTGTTCAAGATCAAAGGGACTCAGATTGTTTATTGAGAGGAAGCTGTGAGGTACTTACACTTGGATTCAATGATCACAGTCCCTGAGTATACCATGAATAGGCCCTAAGTCCCCCATAGTTACAGAAGTGTTATATCTATTAAGCTGTATACAATTGAGCAGTAAACTATCTATTTACTTTTAAGATGAGAGTTAGGATCAAAGATAACTACTCAGATACAAAGTTAATATGTTTCCCATTGCCATAGGGAAGAGGGTGGAGGGTAGAAATCAGGTTACATGTTTCCATATAAATCCATGAATATCACAGACAGCAATTGCAGTTTTGTCTTATATGGTCTTCAGCCACCTGAGAGGTAGAGAGATCCAAAGATAAATGCAGCCAGGCCTGCATCTTAAGCAGAGTAATCCGCTGAGTTTCTGAAGAGTTAATGCAGGTTGGAAGATTTGCCTAGCTTGGAGGAAAAAATCTACAGTGCAACCCTCCCAGTGAGAGATAATTTTGGGACAAGGGGTTACCTGGCTGGGAGAGTAAAATGGAAACAACCATTGGAAGCTGAGAGCAGATGCAAATTGTTTACAATAGGAACTGTAATTCCATGGAGAGTGCAATAGTGATAAATAAAAAGGAACAATTTATTTCTATAGTTTAAAGTATAAGTTGCCTGCAAATGAAAGTAGTCTTTAGTCTATCATATTTTTAGTCAATTGATGCAGTAAAAGTTTTAAAATATGAAATCTTGATGTGCTATGCTTTCAGCTTTAACTTAAAGTTCAAATTTCTCTTTAAGTGCTATAGGTCTCTACAGGGATCATAATAACCCCAATACCACAATCAGGGATATTAGCTTGAAGGATGTACTAATTCTAACAGTATGGCACTATGTTCATGTGTCAATTTGAGATGTGGAGCTGGTGGTGCTGAGTAATACTGTTGACTCCACATTGCCCTCTAGTTAGTCAAATTGGTCTCAGCATGCTTACCCATTTACCGAGAGTTCTGCTCTAGGCTTCCAAATGCTCGTTATGTTTTTAACACTAGAGAAAGAATGATAAGAACTGACTGCACTAAAGTTTAGAAAGTTTCCCTTGCACTAGCTGTACTTGCATTGCAGCTGGTGCAAAGGCAAAACAGCATGAAATTACTTCTTCCAGTTGGCCTTGGATACCTGTTAAAATTTGAAGTTTAGTTAATTTGGTATTGTTACTTCCTATTTATACTACATTTTTGCTGTAAAACTGGGCCATTGCTCCAGTTCCATAATAATACCAGTTACTCATCTGAGCTATTTTTCTCACCTAAAAGCTATTTTTTGAATAAAATCAGAAAACTTCAGAAAAGATGTCAAAGTTGGTTTGAAGTTTCTAACTGGTTGATTTTAAATTAGGTTCTAAAGGCAAGTCAGCCTCTAGTTTTTTTTTTCATAAAATATCTTTTCTCATAAACATGTTACTGTACACATAAAAGGAAACACCCATTAACTTTGTCATCACATCATATCACAATAACAAAAATTGCTAAGGAAGGCTGCACAGGAAAGGCAACAGTTTAAGTTATTAAACAAAAGAAAAGATACAAGTATAAATGCCAAAACAGACACTGGACCACACCTTGTCAATAAGTCAGCTCACAATCGAAGGAAGAGCAATTACCAAAGGAATTATTCTTACAATTTTAGATAGGTGGACTTATTTTCTAAAAAAAACAATAGAACATGATTGTTGACTCAGTTCAGAATTTTGAGTTTTGCTGTGCTACTAATTCTGTAGCTTTGCAACTTACAAAGTCACTTCCTGCTGCTAAACAGGCAGTACGTTGCAATGAAATCTGCTAAACTAATTTTCATTAAGAATTTATAAACCAATAGAAACAAAATCACCTAGCATGTATGAATTTAACTTGTTTAACACAGGGATGCTTGCTGTGAAATTAGAAAGCAAATCAATCAAGTTTTGTAGAAATAAAAGACGTGACATTAACTCTTCCTGCCCAGATGGGTGACTTGTCCAGACCCTGCTATCTTCTATTTTAACCTCCTTTTCCACCACACAGCAAGGACATTTTTATGAAGCTGATGAAGCCCTTCTTTAAACGTGCAGGTCTAGGCCCAGTGAAGACATCGAGCCCTGACAGCAATTTAACTGTAGCCTGAGTAAAGACGTTGTTGTGGCTTTTGCTCCAAATGAAGACAACAGAAAGATGACTAGAACCAGAAAATGTAGTTTTAAGAAGTTTTTTTAAGTTTTACTATGCTCCGGCATAAATGTTCCCAAGGAATCCACAAGTATAGTTTAGGTCTCTGCTTCCCATAGGTCTATTCCCTCTTCTCTCCTGTGGAACACTTACTTAATGGCTTCCAACAACTTACTTGAGTGCTGATGAGCCTCTTTTTAGTGCTGGCTAGTGGCCTCCTGCTGCCCAAACACCCTGTCTCCCACACCATCCAGCTACCACTTCCCATTATTTTGAACAGCTGGCAGCATGCAGATGAAGCCTAGGAGCTAAAATGGAATTGACACCCATGCAGCTGCATTTGCACCAGCACAGTGCTCAGCAGAATCACTCTTCTTTAAGGAAATAGACATGCAGAGAATTCCACAATTACTTGTGAAATATCTGAGGAGTCCCATCTTTGTCATATGGAAGATAGTGTCAGTATCCTACTGGCTTTTAGGCTACTGCCATTAGGCTTCCAATCCTTGTTCGCAAGTCAGACAGCTCTGCCTGTGGCAATAAAGCCATGTCTGCCAACAGTCCCACCATTATTTCATTTTGTTCCATCTTAGATGAATGGAGGAATTTTGAGTTGCCAGAAATACATACTTGAGGTGTGACTATTGACACTACTGACACTATTGACACCAAGAGTGACACAACAATTGGATCTACAAGTTGCAGCAGAAAGAAAATATAATAAGCATAGACAACAATCCAACATTTACTGGAGAACCATTTTACATAACTTTAATAAACTTTGAAATCCACCCAGCAAAAGCATTTCTGTGCCATGTTTCCAATGAACTCATTCACCCAACCCAAATTACATCATGATCCTGTAGTTCACCTCGCCAAACATTCACATCAAATTCACCTCCTGCTGAAGAAATGTGGCCCAAAAGCAATTAACTCTTTGCATAAAGTCCAATCAGGCTTTGCTTCATTATTGGAATACATTCCCCACATCTCTGAACATGCTTCTCATTCATTGAAGTGGTATCAGTGTCACTGATTCAGTCAAATATCATTTTCATAAAATACTGATGACTTACAAGTTAATCCTTTATAGTGACTGCAAAATTTGTTTGCAACATGCCTGTATTTTCAGGGCAAAGGATGCTATTTTGGGCCCAAAATGGCATTTGTACCACATACACAATCCTATTGAAGCCCACATCAGACACCATTTTGCGAAGGCATTTTGGGTAGTGTGGCACTGGGAGCATATGCTGGAGGTATGCAAAGTAGACAGGTTGTGACGTCAGTTAACCTGTATCACTGATTTGACTCTGATGGTACCATTTTCTATGTCCAAGCTCCAAATAATGCCTTCCCTTAATCTTGCATAGCCGAACTTGCATTCAGCAGCAGGAAGGTGCTCTGCAACGGCGCTAACTAAAAGGATCATCAACAACTTTCAGGTTAGTTGCTAATTTATTTCTATTGATTGTTACTGAGTTAGGAGAAGTGTTTGGACATTGTACAGATATTTATTGTTGCTGCAGTCTCTAGGGAATAATGTGGCAAATGGTAAAACACTGGGTTCTCACTTCAAGGCCTTGTAAGAAGGTAGAAATATCTTGGATTTGACCAAATCTATGCTGCAACTTGTCTGAATTTAACACACCAATATACCTTGAGAAGCTGAGGGTCGTGTTGCTGGGAAAACCTCTCTAAAATGGGATTGCTGGGATTTTAAGCTATTGGGCAGGATTTTACGTGTTGGCGAGCGGGGGCAGGGCCTGCTCGCCGACACGTAAAATGATGCATGGTGATGTCAGGGGGATCTCCCAATGTCACCACACCCCATTTAAATTTTCAGGAAGATGGGGGCACAGCGAAATCAGCTGTGCACCCGCCGACCTGTCAATGGCCAATTGAGGCTGTGGACAGTCATTAAAGTAATTAAAGGACATGCCTGTCCAACCTTAAGGTTGGCAGGCAGGCCAGGAGCCCCAACTCAAACTAGAAAAAGCATGAAACCTCATCCACAGGCGGGATGAGGTTTCATGTAGATTTTAAAAAATTTTAATAAAGTTCTTGTGAAAATTATGGACATGTACCAATTCATGTGATATTGTCACACACATGAGGGGATATGTTAGGGAAATTTTACTTGTACATTTTTAGGTTTTTTACTTTTTGAGCCGATCTCCCTGAGGCTGCACTTAGCCTCGGAGATGAATGCACTCTTTCATGTGCATGCGCAAAAGAGCACGCTCTTGATTTTGGGATTCATCCCCAGCCCACACAGGAAGCGCATAGCACTTCCACACAGACGTCAAGCTGGGCGGCCTTAACTGGCCTGCCCACGTAAAATGGTGCCGCGCCCCCAATTTGGTGTGTCGATCGGAAGCACACCTGTGTGCACCCGCCCATCAACTTCCCCCCACTGATAGGGGGATAATTCAGCCCATTGTTACTAATCTAAACACAGTTACTTACGTGATCGAGATTTTCAAGCTCTGAAAGCAACCATTGTCCATGACAAAATAATGCTGATTAGAACTAGACAACAGTATCAAATTGGAAAATCACAAGGCTACATTTGCACCTCAGGTAAAGGAGTGGACTTGCAAAATTGGGAACTTCTGAAACATTTTGCAGAGGTGGCATCAAGACCCACTGGCTACAAGGAGCAGAAATACCAACAACTGGTAATCATTAATGTGCTCTTGGGTATGTGCATCTTTGAACTCCTAACAAGTTTAGGTTATGAAAATAGCAGTATAGGAACACTCTGCTGACTTGATCTGTTGCACAGAAGTAAGACCCTACTAGTCACCAATGAGCTGAACACTTGCTGGTGTTAGAACATGCGTATGTGTGCTGAATTTGTTTGTAATCATTATTAATACTCGTACTTGCTTATAATCATTATTAATTTTACATAAAGAAATAGTTACCCTGAAATCTTTATTACGAGTTGTCTTTTCCACCAAGGATCCAACCTGTAAGTACCTGTAGACTGGGGTAAAGTAGTTACGAGTCTTCAAGCTCACAATGCTTGCTCCCAGTGATGGGTGGTGAAGCTTTTACTCCCATTGGTCTGCAGCATTACAGGTGGAATGAGAAGAGGTGACACAGAGGAAGACAAGCTGCTCAAAGAGGGAAGACAAGGGAAAGAAGGACTCACAACATGAGGCCATATCCACTTAGACTCTTCAGGGAACAATCTCCTACCACAACCCAGGCCAGGAACTGTGTGTGTGTGAACTGTGTGTGTCACTCAGGAGATGCATATTGAAATTTTCCACCTGTTGCAGGCAGGCCTGCAACCTCAAAGAAGGGCAAGGGCATCAATGCCAGTGGTTGGGAAGGTGGCAATCGTCCTGAAGTTTTTTGTGCCAAATTGGAGCAGGTGATATTTCCTACGTCTCATAGTTTGCTGCCGACCAATGCTTAAGGGAGATTGGTAAGGCTCTGTAGACAGGGAGAACGAAATATATTTCATTCTCTCTATCCGGACAGTATGCATCTTCAGCAGGATAGCAGGTTTCCCCATGAAGTAGCGTGCTGTTAACTACACACATGTTGCTCTGCGGGCACCACACGTAAAATTCAAAGATGTATCACAATTGGAAGGGATTTTACTTCCTTAATATCCTACTGGTGTATGACCGTACTCAATCCATCATGCAGGTCAATGCTCAGAGTCCTGGCAGCAGTCATGATGGTTTTATTTTGTATAGCGGTCCACTATACCATCAGCATTTGAGCCACCAGAAGAAACGTGATGGTGGTTATTGGACAACAAGGACTATCCATTGACCAGCGGAGGAGCCCTGCAGTGCTCTCCAGAGCACATCTTATGATTCATGCACAATATTGCATCATGAGGGCACAGTCCTTGCCACCAGGTATGCGATGAACAGCTGAGGAGTGGGAAAATAGGAGCCAATCAGCACAGCCCCGTTTCAGGCAGACTATCCATGATCAACTCATCTGACTCATCAGAGAGTAGGCATAAATGGTCATTTTCTGGTGGCAGGATGTGATGAGTAGTGTGCCACAGAGATCAGTGCTAAGGCCTCAACTCTTTCTGATTTGGATGAAGGGGCCAATGGTATGGTTGTTAAATATGCTGATGAGACACAAAGGTAGGAAAGTAAGCTGTGAAGCGGACATACGGAGGCTACAAAAGGATATAGATAGGTTAAGTGAGTGGGAAAAGATCTGACAAATGGAGCATACTGTGGGAAAATGTGAGGTTGTCCATTTTAGCAGGAGGAATAAAAAAGAAGCATATTATCTAAATGGTGAGAGATTACAGAGCTCTGAGATGCAGAGGGACCTGGGTGTCCTAATGCATGAATCATAAAATGTTAGTATGCAGGTGCAGCAAGTAATTAGCAAAGCTAATAGAATGTTATCCTCTATTGCAAGGGTAATTGAATACAAGAGTAGGGAGGTTATGCTTCAGTTATACAGGTCTTGGTGAAGACACATCTGGAGTACTGTGTACAGTATTGGTCTCCTTATATAAAGAAAGATATAAATGCATTGTTCAGAGAGGGTTTACTAGACTAATACTTGGAATGGGCAGGTTGTCTTATGAGGAAAGGAAGGACAAGTTAGGCTTGTGTCCGCTGGACTTTAGAACAGTAAGCAGCGACTTGATTGAAACATATAGGGCAGAATTTTCTGTTTGACGTGAGAGGGGCGGGCTCCACATGTTAGCGTGTAAAATGAGGCGGGGTGACGTGGGGTGAGCGTCCCAACATCACCGCTTGCCATTGCGATATTTCACTGGGCGGGCACACGATGAAGTTCAACGCGCGCCCACCATTAATTAACGAGCTAATTAAGGCCCTTAATTCATCAGTCGACGGCGATTTTCAGGTGCCCGTATGATCTTTGGGTCGGTGCATGGGTACAACGGGCAGGTGGGTAAGAGACTTTTTAATGAACCTCATCCACGGGCGAGATAAGAGAGCTCAGTGAGGTTATGAATCTGGTCTGGGAAGTATTTATTGCAGTAAGTTTTTTAACCTTGCCTGTGTGATCTGCAGCAGTTCAGAATGAATTCCAGCAGCTTTCTGTGTACTTTGAACCTTCAGGTCAGCGCCCTATAGTCAGTAATCTTTATCGGGCCTGCAGCTTTCTGGAGGCCTCCCCTTAGCCTGGGTATGGCTTCTGATATGTCCACTGGAGGCAGCTCCTCTGAGGAGGAAGGGAGGGCTAGAATAAGGAGGAGGCCAGGAGTGGACATTCGGCCTCCAGGGGAGCCACTTTTGGGAGTACAGGCACAGACACAAGGGGCGGAGGGCCAAGAAGTAGCCCAAGGTGGAAGGGGCTGCAGAAGATGCCACTATCCTGTTGCCAGGGTATACAGGCGGTGAAGCAGCTACCTCAATATGACTGAGGTGCAATGCCGAAGGAGGCTCCGACTGTCAAGGGGAGACAGTCAACTACATCTGTCAGATGATTGGCCCTGAGATCTTTCCTAACTGTGTGGGTGGACACCCAATGCCAGTGGCTCTAAAGGTCACAATTGCCCTCGACTTCTATGCCTCTGGCTCTTTCCAGGACTCGGTAGGTGATCTTTGTGATGTCTCCTAATCAGCTGTCTACATTTGTGTCAAGCAGGTCACAGACACTCTGTTCGGGTATGCATTGACTTTCAAAACAAAAACAGAATTACCTGGAAAAACTCAGCAGGTCTGGCAACATCGGCGGAGAAGAAAAGAGTTGACGTTTCGAGTCCTCATGACCCTTCAACAGAGCTCGAAACGTCAACTCTTTTCTTCTCCGCTGATGCTGCCAGACCTGCTGAGTTTTTCCAGGTAATTCTGTTTTTGTTTTGGATTTCCAGCATCTGCAGTTTTTTGTTTTTATCTGCATTGACTTTCATCCATTTCTGTTGGGACCAGGAAAGCCAGACACAGCAAGCCAGAGGCTTCGCGGCCATTGCTGGCATCCCCCGTGTCCAAGGTGCAATAGGCTGCACACATGTGGCCATCAAGGCACCAGCAGTGAGCCCATTGCCTTCGTCAACAGGAAGGGCTTCCACTCCATGAACGTGCAGATAGTGTGTGATCGTAGGATGCAGATTCTACAAGTCTGTGCAAGGTACCCAGGCAACTCCCACGACGCCTACACCCTCAGACACTCCCAGGTGCCGGGGCTCTTCAGTGCTCCAGCCCGGTTTGTTGGATGGCTGGTGGGTGACAAGGGCTATCCCCTCAGAAGGTGGCTCATGACGCCTCTCCACCATCCAATATCAGAAGCTGAGCAGCAATAGGAGCCAGGCCTCCACAAGGGCTGTGGTGGAGAGAGTCATCGGTCTTCTCAAGATGCGTCTCCGATGCCTGGACCACTCAGATGGCGCACTCCAGGACCCCCCAGATCATGTGTCGGTGATAATGGTTACATGCTGCGCTCTCCTCAATCTTGCGCTAGAAAGGGGGACGCAGTGTACGATGAAGATGTTAACGAAGTGGATGAAGCACACAATGAGTCCAGCACTGATTCTGAGGATGGGGAAGCATAGGGAATGCTGGGGGGCTAAATGCTGACCCAGGACTACACCAAGGAGGCAGGGACACCCAGGAGGCTTTAATCCAATGAACCTTCAGCTAGCTCAACACAAATGGATCAGCAGGACCAGCCTTGCCTGGCGCTTCCATACTTGACACCTAAGTGCAAAATCTGCCAGGTCATCAGCAGGAACTAAGTAAGGGCTTTGGACATAAACTTGAATCTCCAAACAACACTCGTGACATTTATCTTAAACATACAAATGCGGAACCAAGGAGCCACCCTCAGCCATGGTAACACACCTGGCTTTTTATTTTAACCTTGAGAAGTTCTCACAAATCCAAAACAAAACGTTAAGTAAACAGAAAAAAATTATATGTATCTAATCTCAGGCCAACACAAAAGCACAAGTGAGAAGCATGTGGTGTGCCTAAGGTGCCTTAAGCTTTTGTTTACGGTCTTGGTGCCGCCCCATCGCTTGGAGTGGCATCTGAGATAGCCTGCTGACTCTGCTGTCCTGTTAGCCTCGATGACCTTGGCAGACGTCCTTTGGCCCATGGAGCCTGGGCTGGGAGGGATCTGCCAGTCCCACAACTGGCACCTCCCCAGTCGCTGCAGCCTCAATGGGAGAGGGGCAGAGCAGCTGGTGCCCTCATTCGGAGCACTATGAGAGGAGCCCGCAGATACGACAGGCAGCTGCTGCGCCGACGTGAGGCTGCCTTGACCTCCCTGCTTACCGTGGATGGATGGGCAATGAGCTGGGAAGCTTGAAGCCACACTGTCTCCCATATTGGCACTTACCAGCTGTGGCCACTGGCGCTGTGAGGGCTTGCAGGTCCGAGCGTAACCCCAGGAGGTCCTGATTGTTCTCCTGGAGGTGCCTCTCAATGAGAGTTGCCACTGTCTCCATGGAGGAAGCACGACGCTCTGCCATGAGGCTCAGTGCATCACTGATGCTCCACGTGGACTCCTCCACCACGGACACCAAGCGAAGCATAGACTCAGGTAACACTCTCAGATGCTCCCACACACCCGGCCGCATTTCCTGCAGCTGCTGTGTCATTGACAACCCCAGAGGCACATCATCACTCACCGACTGAGCATGTGCCTGGTCCCCTGCAGTCCTCCGACTGCTGGCACCATCGGCACTCTCTGTCTCTGCCAGTTCCTCCAGAAATTGTGAAGTGCCTTCTCCACTGTGCCCTGGGGCTCTAGCCGATGTTGTAATGCCCACCGAGGTGCTAGTATCTGCGCTGGTGCCTGCCTCGCTGAAACGGTGTGATGCATGTGAAACTTGAAGGCCCTCAGGTATGAGAGGGGGCACCTGCAGTTCCTCCTGTTGGCCGTGCTCTGATGATGCTGAAATGAACAAGGACAGTGGATCAGTGCACACAGTGACACACTTCATCCCTTTCCCCTGGTTCATTATGCGCTCAACCTTCCAGAACCTATGGAGATGAATATTGGTGGGGTGGCAAATAGTCAGGAGGAGACCCTAACATTACAGATGGGCTGGTCAGATGGGCTAATGAATGCTAAATGGAATGTTATGTGGATAAGTGTGAGGTGATGCACTTAAGCAGGACAAACAAGGCACGAGAAAAACGATGAATGGTAGGACCGTAAGGAGGATCAGAGGGATCTTTCTGGGCATGTCGACAGATCCCTTAAGGTAGTGGGACAGGTACATAAGATGTTTAAGAAGGTAAATGCCATACTTGCCTTTATTAACCGAGGCATTGAATATAGGAGTAGGGAGGTAATGTTCCAAGTGCAGAAAACGCTGCCCAGGCCACAGCTATAGTTCTGCGTGCAGTTCTGAAATGCGCTTCACAGGAGGGATGTGATTGGAGTGGAGAGAGTGCAGAGGTCGTTGACCAGGATACATGCTGGGCTGGAGAGTTGGAGTTATGAGGAGACATAGCATAGACTGGGGATATTTCCCCTGGAGCGGAGGAGATTGAGGCGGGACATTATTGAGGTTTTTAAACTTATGAGGGGCATAGATAGGGTCGACAGAAAGGAACTTTTCCCCTTGGCGGAGGGATGAGTAATCAGGCGGCATTGATTTAAGGTAAGGAGCATGAGGTTGACAGGTGATGTGATGAGCAACTTTTGCACACAGAGTGTGTTGGAAATGTGGAGTGCACTGCCTGAAAGGATGGTGGACGCAGAAACCCTCCTAACCTGTAATAAGTATTTGGATGTGCAGTTGCGATGCCATGGCATACAAGGCCATGGGCATAGTGCTAGGAAATGGGATTAGGAGATTTAGGAAGGTGTTTGACGTGCGCATCCTCGAAGGGTCGAAGGACCTTTTTCTATGACCCACATCTCTGACTCAATCACTCTGTGACCGAGCAATGTTGCTACAATAACAAATTAAACAATCATCAGTGCTATGTATGCTGGGAGGACAGAGTGGATTTCACTGTTGGCCTCAAATACCTGGCCATTCCACCTCAGCCTCACTGACACCATTTGACCTGGGCGCATGGTGCCTCTTAAGCTCCAGGGCCTCCTGTTCGAAGTGGCCTAACGTCATCAGGTGAGCCTGGCTGCCTCCAGTCCTCGAATGCTCACATGCATTATGAGCATTCTTCTCCTGAAAAACAGAGAAGACCATTCATTGTGGCAATTTGCAGATGGACTCTGCATGCGCACGCCGCACCCCAACCACAGTGGGCCATATCAGGCCTCCAGTGCCTCCTCTCCCCGCTACTGCTGATCAGTCACACAAAGATAGTACGCCTGCTCCCACACCCCCACAACGGCCACCTTGGACACATTCTGTGTACATCACTTTAGGAAACAAACGGTCTTTGCTCCTATAGCAAGGAGGCACAACTATGTGCAGTGTTGAGGGCAGCAGATGGTTCTTGGCCATGACACCTTGAGGCTCCCCTTCCACCATCTCATCACCATGAATAGGACATGTGTTGGAGTTCTGAGTATGCGCCTAGCTGCATCTCCTGCAGGTTGCCCCCAGACTAGTCATGTGTGACTAAGAGCAACACATGGTGCAGGGGAGAGCTCATCTCCTCATGAACCACTCAGGCTGATGCAAGCATGGGCACTATCTGCTTGTCCATCCAACGTCCGAGAAATGCCCAACATGATTCAATGCAGTCACGACAATAAGACTTGGGGGGGGTGGCCTCAAAGGCTAAGGCTACCTGCTGGGTTAAATGCCCAATGCCAACATGGTACTCATTCTTCCAGAGCACAACAAATTGTTGAAGCGCTTACGAAACTGGATCGAACCACATCCTCGAGGAGGGCAGCAAGGCAGTAATCTGAAAAGCGAGGGGCTGGCATACTCTGCGGCCTACCCTGCTCCTCTGCCCTTCCCTCCAGCGTGCCCTACTCAGCAGACCCCCAGCGGTGTGACCTCGACATGGCCATTGTGAGCAACCGACAGGAGGCTGCCAGGTCTTCCTTTAAACAGATTGCTGTGTCGCCTGCCGCAGCCCGCACACTCCCGCCATTCACGGGAATCGGCACATACACTGGACAGGCCTTAATTGGCCCGCCTGCACAAAATGGCAGCGCAGACCCGATCGCGGGCACTGATAGGATCCCCGTCCGCGCCTGTTCCAGCTCCACCTGCCTGACAGGAGACTAGATTAGACCAGGGTGGATGTGGAAAGGATGTTTCCTCTTGTGGGAGAATCTAGAACTAGGGGTCACTGTTGAAAAATAAGGAGTCACCCATTTAAAACAGAGGTGAGGCAAAATTTTTTCTCTCAGATGGTAGTGAGTCTTTGGAATTCTCTTCCTCAAAAGGTAGTTGAGGCAGAGTCTTTTAATATCTTTAAGACAGAGGTAGATAGATTCTTGATAAGCAAGGTGGGGTTAAAGGTTATTGGCGGGAGGCAGGAATGTGGAGTTGCGGTTATAATTAGATCAGCCTTGATCTTATTGAATGGCAGAGCGGGCTCAGTAATCGAGTGGCCTACTCCTGCTCCTAATTTGTATGTTTGTGTGACTGCGGCACCAGTAACACAATCTCAATTTTCCATTCAACAAGAGTCTCCACACCCGACTTCTCTCTATTACAGACCAACCCAATGGGCAGAATTTTTCTGTCAGTGAGTTGGGGGCAAGACCCGCTCATCAACGCAAAAATGATGCAGGATGAAGTTGGGGGAAACCCCCGGAATCATCCCTTCCCATTTAAATATTCAGGAAGGCAGGGGGGAACAGTGAAATCAGCTGTCTGTCCGCTGACCTGTCAATGGCCAATTGAGGCCATCGACAGGGTAGTTAAAACAATTAAAAGCCCTGCCCGTCCAACCTTAAGGCTGACGGGCAGGCCAGGAGCCCCTGCGGGCTTCTGATAAAACATGAAACCTCATCAACCGGCGGGATGAAGTTTCATGTCTGTTTTAAAAAACTTTAATAAAGTTTCTGTGATATTTATTAACATGTCCTATCTCATGTGACATTGTCCTATGAGGGAGACATGCTAATAATATTTTTATTTTTCTATTTTTAAACTTTGAAGCACTGTCAGTGCTCTCCCTGAGACAGCACTTAGTCTCAGAGAGATGTGAGCTCTTGTGCGCACATGCGTGAAAGAGCGCACACTGGCAGTTGAGGAAATCCCCTCCTCACCTGCACAGGAAGCGCATAATGCTTCCTGTTGGGTGGCCCACCCACTTAAAATGGCGGCAGGGCCCGTTTCGGCGGCGGCGATCGGCTGCCCACCCGCCGCTGAGCTGCTGGGGCCCACCCGCTCATCAAGGGCAAAATTCTGCCCAATATCTTCTTGGCCACAATGCTGAAATAAATCTGCCACATTCCAAAACAAATCTATAAATCAAACCTTCCAATATTCCATACAAAAGTCAACGAACCACCCTTGTGTGTTCCCTTTGTATATGTCTTTCTTGTGCCTCTGCTTCGTGCTCCTTTGAAATGCTGCCACAGGTACAGCCATATGGCTGACAAAAGGCCACTGCCTTTCAGTGAGAGAGACTGCAGGTGGCCTTGCAAGATGATCTCAGAGAGCTCTGCTCCTAGAAGGCTCAGCTTTAGATTGCACCATCTCAATATGGCTGGCAGCATTCTGGACAGTCTAGCTGCTAGGCAACAGCAAGGTCACTGACAAAGTAGCTGGGAGGGCAAATGCTGTCATCCTGAAGAGGCTTGACCTCAACTGGAGTATTGTGTCCAGTTTTGGGTGCCACACTTTAGGAAGGATGTGAAGGCATTGGGGAAATTGCAGAAAAGATAGAGGAGAATGGTTCAGGGATGAGGAATTTCAGTTACATAGATAGATTGGACAAGTTGGGACTGTTTTCCTTGGAGAAGAGAAAGTTCAGAAGAGATTTGATAGACATATTCAAAATCATGAAGAGCTTGGGCAGAATAGATAGGGAAATCTATTCACATTGTTGGAAAGTTTAAGAACAAGTGGGCCAGATTTGAGATAATTGGCAAAAGAAACTATGGTGGCATGAGGAAAAACTTTTTCACCCAGCAAGCGGTTAGGATCTGGAATGTACTTCCTGACAGTGTGGTTGAGGCAGGTTCAATCAAGGCATTCAAGAGGGAATTGGATTATTATCTGAAAAGGAAAAATGTACAGGGCTATGGGGAGAAGATAAGGGAGTGGCACTAGATGAATTGCTCCTTTAGAGAGCCAGTACAGACACGACAGACTGAATGGCCTCCTTCTGTAACCATTCTGTGATTCTGTGATTCTCAGTTTCTTTCTCTTCCACTACTTGCTCCAGCAGAACTGCCTGGCAGTTCTTGGGTATCTAGAAGGAGAAGGGCACAAGCATAGGGTTGTAGTGGGGGTAAACTAGAGGTGCATGCTTTCACATTTCATCTTATTAATCAGAACCAATTGTGGAATTAGGGGGAAGTAGGATGTGAGGAGGAGGATTAGGCATAAGCATACTATCATGTTTGAGCCTTTCAGCCCCATCATTGGCCAAGGCTACAGCTATGGCCACTCCAGTGATGGCAAACACCATGTCCTTATCAGCATAAGGACATGCAACTAGGCCTGTCCCTTGCTACTTAGTTGCTTCTGCAGTTGTGCACCACCTTGCCCTGGAAGAGAGAGGGAGGTGTGTCAGTGAATGTGGTGCAATGTGCTTGGGTGATGTGCCTGTCACAGCAGAGTAGGTGGCAATATGTGCAACCTGAGTGGGTGTGAGGCTTGCAGCAGTGTTAAGTGTGTGAGGGTGCAGTGAAGCTATGAATGTGAACTTTGAGTTGTGTTTGATCACGATCTTAGTAGATGAATAAAAGCAGGTGGTGAATTGAGCAGTGTGTGAGGCCTTTGGCATAGGTGGTGCGAGATGGCATTTGCTGATCTTGATCATTCATATGAAATCATTGAACTTTTTGTTTCACTGCATTTGCAATGTCTGCTTTGAGGAACTCATGTGCCCCCGTGGATAGAGAACCGCTCTCCTGTCCATCTCATACCAAGGCCTCCGGTTTTGTGTCAGAGACCCTTGGAACACGCTCTGCCATGTTGTGGCATTCTCATATTGTTCCCAGGTCAAACTCACTGTTAGCATGACTTCCAGCACCTGCTCCAGTCAAAATGCAACTCCCTCCTAAGAGGTGCAGGCTAGCTTTAAGTAATGCAGGCTAGCTTGAAATCTTGTTCGCCTCTCACGATTTTGCTCTCTCTGCTCAGGCGTGTAGCATGCTTTGTTCTGACAGCTTGCTGCAATCATGTAACTGAGTAGTCAACATGAAGTTTGCATGAAGGAACTGGCACAAGCTAATACTTTGACCTAGAAAATGTTAAGAAACAAGTAGCAAATCAGAACATAAACTTACTGGTGATAAAATTCAAAAACTTATCAACAAACAATGAGGAGTTAGAAGCAGCTTTCAAAAGAAAATGAAATCAATGGAATTGCTTTAAATAATTTTTAAACATCCCCTTAGCCATTATGTTCTTCCCCGTTCAAAACGAAGATCTACCAATAACAAAAAATGAATCATCAGTGTAATTGTTCAAAATATTTTGTCAAATCATCTTGGTTTACTTACCTGTGAAATTATCAAAATGTTCTCCTAGAAATTCACCCAATAAGATTAATCTACCTCAGGTCCTTCCCCCTTCGAAATCTTAGGCTTCAATTTTACTTTTTCGCAGAGGTGTTTTGTTCAGCTCGATCTTTCCTCCCAGTATACTTTTGGGATTCTCCACATGTGGCCAGTTAAATTTTGCCATTGTTTGGAGTTTATATTTTTGAATGTATTATTATACTACATAGTCATTAGAGAAGCTGTGCTTCTTCCATATGTGTACTTAAATTAAAAATGAAAAATACAGTAATTAACAGAAAAGAAGCAGTATATTCTGAAATGAAAAGATCAATGTTTAAATTTGAGGGAGGTTCTGGACAAAAATTCTAAAGTTAAACTTTTGTATTGAGCAGAAGCTTACAGTCACATGAGGCACTGTTGTAGATATATCTAAAGAAAAATAGATATAAATTTATTTAGTCTTATGTTTCATATTTCTCAGTTTTCAATATAAAAATGTCCCATCATTTAGGTTCTAATCAGCCCATATATTGAAGGTATGGAGTTACTGTAATCTGTGAATATTTTTATACAATGAATAACTGAGTTGAAAGCTATATTTGAACTTAAAAAAGTAACTTGATGAAAAACATGGAGACATAACGTAACTTATATGCTTTAGCTTTTGTAACGCAGAACAGATAAATATAGATTTTTATATTATATATTTACAAATTGCCGTTTTTCAAGAAAATGTATATTCTGATTCTGAGAGACAATCTGCTCATTTAGTTTTCTAACTAGTAGAGCTGCCCTGGCCTCAACAAAATTATCCGTGTGGCTGAATGGTGCACTTGTTTTAACTACACCTAACAGCTTTTTTCTCTACAAGATATAGAGTAAGAAATACAGTGTTTGTATGTTAAACGAATAATAAGAGCACTGCCAAACAGAATACAGAAACATTAGGCCTCTTCACATGCACAGTCTCCGTACCTAGCAGCATGCCGACCTTTCAGTGGCCATTTCACTCCATAATTAAAAACATTCTATTTGTTCCCAAAGCTCTACTCCAATCCTTTGACTATACCCAAAAAATTACTGTATCTTAGACAAACCACTCATCCTTGTCTTTGACATTTAGTGTATTCTGCAGTTATCTGTACTCATGTTTCATTGTGTTTTAATGGAGTGCCCCTAGTTTTTTAATACATGAAAAGCTGTGTTCCCAATTTTCTAAGTCTTACAATATCAAATTCCATATAAGATATTGCTCCATTTCCTAATTTTGACAGCACCAGAATCATATGTCTGGCAACAGAGCAATTTTTTTTAAGAGTTTCCATTGGTAGGTGCATTTTATTTTCCAATGTTGAATATTTTTTTGAATGGAATCATTGTTATGCATAGATGACCATCATTTAGTTCTTGGTTCTAATGTTTTGAAAAACATTGAATAATTGTATTAACCGACATGGATTTTGACAGGCTTCTGAGATGGCATGCATACTGCCCCAGTCCCACAAGGTGTGAAACTTAAAACTTACAGTATAAACTTGTGATTATATTCAGTATGACTTCAGATGAAATGCAAGACAAACTCAAGGCTGGATTTCTAGCAGCCCAAAACTGATATAGAAGCTAATCAGTGTCCAAATAAATGTCATTATATAAATGATAGACTGGACTTTGATGCATACTCCCAGAGAGCCCCACAAAGTTATTAAGAATGAATTAGAGCACTCATAAAATGGAATTTGAAAGTAGCCATGACAAATTCCATTTTTTAACAAAAGCATATGTGTAATATTAGATTACGTGAGTCAATATATGGCCAAGTTCAGCCGATTGTTTTAAACATCCCTATGGTGTATAAGTCAATAGTTCCAATGATGTGTAGAAAATGAATATTCCAGTAAAGTGAGATAAAGGTATTGCTAAAATCAAAACAGAACTGAAAATTGTAACTGTCCAACAAAAGTAACATTTATTGTACATTAAAGTGGAGCAAAATATAACAGCTGATTCTAGTCAAACCAAGCTGTAGTACGTTCTGACCTTCTGTGGATGGTATGCAACTTGTCTGTATCCAAATCCTGAATGCATTCAATCACAGAACATACTGAATCCTGCACAGGCTCCACAACTAGTGCAGAAATCTGGTCTAGAATTTTCCTGCTCCTCAGAACACTAAAAACCCATAGACACTTAACCTTGATTCTGTTCTAAAGGCTTAATTATATGTTACATAGGCCTGGATTTTGTGGCCGCACCAAGGCGTGTTTTCCCTTGGCAGATGCCGTGAGCCATTTAAATCTCCATTCAGTCCGGCAGGACCATAATATCCTGCCAGGGGTGGGAAGGGGCCATAAAATCCTGGTCATAGACTGGTACTTAAAATCTGAATTAACTTCTCATTCTAAATTTTCATACAATTTCTGAAAAATAACATGCTTGCTTTATAGAGCATAACCTTTTTCCCTTGAATGTAAGCTATGATGTGGCCCAACAGGTGGAGTCTAATGGATAATATTGCAGACTCTGTTGCTGAACATTATTCTAAGTCATTGGTGAAAGTTAATCATCTCATGTTAAAATGCAGATTTTTTTAAAGATTCACTTCAAAAAACAATTTATCAGATCAGAATTTGCCAATAATCTGGACCAGATTTTTGGGGGAAATTTTGCTGATGACATTTTCTCCTTTTCTTGGAATGTTTATCAGTACCATTCGAACCACTAAAGTCTGATTTGTTGAAACATCCTAAAGGCATGTTGCCGAGTTTATGACGAGATGAACATATAAATCTATTCTGTTTTGTTTCATAGTAATGCACAAAAAAGTATCCTGAAAGAAATTCCTTCACATTTTGTTGGTCACATGATCCTGAACTGGCTTCACCCTCCAGAAGTGTCTGTTTCCAGCTGAAGAGCAATATATGGTTTTCTGAGGCTGGAATACTAAGCAGAAGCATTATCAAATAAGTCAAGTCACTTACATCAAATTATAAATGACAAAGGCTGGTTCAGCTATGCATTTCAAGCTACAGGCCTATGCTGTTGTACATTTGTTTCAAAAATGTGATAATTGTCTAGTAGGACTAGTTGTCTGTGTTCTGCAATGCTGGGTCTTGTATGATCCAATGCATTGTTTGTTCTCTTATAGCAATCAAATTCCACCACCTCCCTCCCCTCACCACCACCCTCTGCGTTTTGCTTTTGATGCATTCTCTTCCAACAATTGGGGAACTTAAGGAAGAAGATGTGTTTCATGTTAAAATAAGGGATGCAATTTTGTCAAAGCAGCTTATTTGTTACCCGGGAAGTCTGCCAGATCTATTACTGGTGAACAAAGGTTAATTTTTCCTCAAAGAAGATGATTAAATTGACAGAAAATTATTAAGTTGTAGTGAAACAAAGGATTGCCAGTCAGTTAATAAAGTACTCTGATCACTTCTACTTTTGAAAGGGAAGAGAGGCTTTAAGGATAAGAAAATCTGCATATGTTATCTTCTCACTAAAATTTACCATGAACATTTTCTTGAATTCTACAAGAAACAAATTGGAAGCTTAAAATGGGCAATACCATCTTCATTTTAAATATTTAAGTATCTAAGATTTAATTTATCTCAATAAAGTAATTGCTTAGCATTTGGAATGGCATGAAAGTCCTGTGATAATGGTCAAATCAAAAAAGTGTATAATTGTTTGCTGTTAGTTAATTGTTTCTTTCCAAAAAAGCATTAAGAAAACACAATTCTGTTTTAAGGTGCAAAAAACAGCATTACCTTATCATTTCAACTGGGAATCCTTCATTTTCTTAAGCAAACCTTTAGGCTTTTCTGATTATGTTTTTATAATCTATCATAATCCTCTCAATGCTAATATTTTTGTATGTACACCACAACTGATAAATACTTTAAAATAAATCAGTAGAATTTTTAGCAGTGTTCAAAGTGGACACCAAGTGCGGGTTTTCAAAGAATAGCAACTAAAACTTTAATTGTTTTTTGTGTAACTTCATTAATTTTGGCAATCTTTGGCAAAGTTTGGAAATTTTGGCAAAATTTCCAACGTCTTTTGGCAATCTCCACCTATCACTGGTTCTCTATCCAGCTCTACCTGTTCCCCCCCACCCCCCCCACCACCTAAACCAGCTTATATTTCACCTCTCTTCTATTTTTCCTTAGTTCTGTTGAAGAGTCATACGGACTCGAAATGTTAACTGTGCTCCTCTCCGCTGATGCTGTCAGACCTGCTGAGTTTTTCCAGGTATTTTTATTTTTGCTTTTGTTATGGATTCCCAGCATCCACAGTTTTTTGCTTTTATTTCATTAATTTAATGTACCTTATCTTCCACCCTTGCCTTCCATTTTTATGATCTCCTCTTTCAGGTAATAATTACTTTACTCAAGAAAAACACTAACCTCTTGCCACTTATTTGTTTTCCTAAATGTTTCTTTTCTTTCTAAGTAGGATTTCATTCCTCTCAACTCTCCTCTACTATTTATCTGCTTCAGAACCATTCTACAATCAGTTGCACTGTCCTCTGAGACATTGCCCTCATGACTGTTGTTTGCAGCAGAAGGAAAGCTGCAGCAAAATCTAAAAACTCAAGCTATGAGCTAAAATGTAGATGAATGGCAATCACTTTTAAAAATGGAATAATGCTGTATTAAAATTAGGATCAGATGGGCATATTAACTTTTCTGACAGTATATTTACATACCGGCTCTTTGAGAAACAAAGCACAAATAATCTATATTATGATTAGCATGACGACAAAGGTTAAATTCCTTTGCACAGGTATTTTGGTTAAAGACTTTAAATTCAATGTATAGCATGAAATATTCATGAGGACTTTGAGCATTTAATAAATAAACTAATTAGGCTGTTGAGTCAGAATATGTAACATATTCTTCTTCATTGAATTCCATCCAGAATATCCTTATTGAACATGAAATAGATATTTTGTTAGTGATAATTCCCACCGCGGACCAGTATCAAAGGGTTTTGTTTTTAAAGTATGTTAATCATTTTAAAACAAAATAAATAACATAACTTTTAAAAAATGAGCCAAATGGGCATGACAGCACTGAGGGACATCACAAACAAGTTCATACAATAAGTTATATTAAAGAATCAACATAGCAGTGATATATTAATTATTTGGGAGTCTAAATGAAACAAATTATAGGAATATATTTAACGAATTTAATGATTTAATTTCACTTGACTGATGAACGTTGAATAAGAAAATCCTAATTTGTCATTGAGGACTAAGAATTTAAAAACAAATTGCATTGAACTGAATGAATTTTGTTGTTTAATGTTTCTAGTTGCTGTTTTTGGCAATAATGGTACCTTGTAATTACCGAGACAGCAATTAGAAACATTAAAGAGAAATTTCCAATACACATGTAAATATTCTCCATCATAAACAGATAGAAGTGTAGCGAATCCTCATTGTCATTAGTAGACTCTCAAATGGTATAATAAAGTCATTCGATCTGGTTGGCTGGTCAGAGACAGTACATAGGGCTGAATTTTTAGCTCGGCGGGTGGGTGCGCGCTTGACCCAACAGAGCATAAAATGACACATGATGACATCAGGCGAGCGTCCCGATGTCATCGCACACTCACGTGATATTTTGGTCGGCGGGCATGTGCCGGAGTCTGCAGCGCGGCTGCCGCCAATTAGAAGGCCTATTAAGGCCGTTACAAAGGTAATTAGAAGAAATTTTTTGCTGCCCGTCCAACCTTACGGTTGGTAGGCAGGCGAAAAGGCCAAGCGGCCTTTGCATTTTTTTAGAAACCCCAGCCATGGGCGGGATGAGGTTTCCAACATCAAATAAATATTTTAAAATTTATTTAATAACATGTTCCTGCTCATGTGACAGAGTCACATGAGGGGACATGTTTTATAACATTTTTAACAACTTTATTTTTTATTTTTAAAAATGTTTGTCTCCCTGAGGCAGCTCTGTGCCTCAGGGAGGTTTTCCAGCGCACACCTGCACGCGTGTGCCAAGTTTGTGCTCGGTCTCCTCCTCCCCCCAACATAGACAGCACTGAGCACTGCAGCTCTCACTTCATACTGGGTGGGCCTTAATTGGCACGCCAGTATGAAATCACGGTCTGGCCCCGATCGCTGGGGGTGTTCAGCTTCCTGACCGCCCCTGCCCATTCCCGCCGAGCCCACCTGACAAGGGCAAAATTCTTACAATAAAGTGACTAGCCAAAGACAGGACAATGAAAACTTTGGCAAACTTGCAGGAAGCCAAAGGAGATGACATACCTTAAACTGAAGGGAACAATTGAGTGTTCGGTAGATGAGCTATGTTTCCTCTCGTGCTGGAGGAATAACCTCAACACGATGACTTATTGGAGCTACTTCAGTAGATGCAGTTTCACATTTCTGAGCTGCTTTTCATGTTGGTGGAGAACTTCTGCAGTCAACAATTAAGGGAATTGCTGAAACCATCTTCTCAATTACACATAATAAAGTGCATCTAACTCATTTTGGAGTAGTTTGTCAGTGATGTAACTGTTGTATTCAATGCTGTTTTACATTATGCATAATCCAAGCAGTTAGGCTCTTGATTCAGTTGCAGGGCACTATCCATAATATTACCTCTTGCCATATAGAATTATCTATACTCATCAGGCCTTGATCTAAATTCATATCTCATGTAAAACCACTATTAAAAAGTAACTGTCATTTAGTTTTTGTTTTTGTTGCAATCTTTGAAATTCTTGTAGTGCCAACATATTGGAAATTGGGATGTTATTGCTTTGCACAATATTCTCCTGAAGGCTGAGGCACATTGAAGGAGGATGTAAAATATTTTATACCAGATGTCATAATGTAAGCCATTTTAAACATAAAGTGTAAGTTTCAATGTTGGAATATGAGAACAGAGGCCTTTTTAAAGCACTAAGCTGTGCTTCAGTTAGCTCATAGCCCCTATTCTAGGAGCTAACTCATGCACTCCTCGATGACACCTATTAGTAGCTAAGTCTTGTCCCTTTAAGAACTTGCACAGCATCCCTTATAAAATTTAATTTTTTAAAATTGGTAATTAGTACCCACTTGCAAGCCAATCAGATTTTGCTATTTTAATAACCAATCCACTAATGCAAGCTGAAGGCTATAATATTTTTATTGTTAATTGTACTGTACACTAGTCACAAGTGAGTAAACATGTTCTAGAAATACTGTGTATGTTATTTAGTTAACCTTTTGAGTATCAAAAAATCCCTTTTAGCTATAAAGAGGTTTATTTCATCTATTCTATTGGAATTTGCTTTTCTGTAAATGTCTGTAATAAAATCATGTAAACTCTCAAAACTCAACTTCTATTTTTGTAAAAAAAAAATGCCAGTTCTATTAAATTGTTGTTATGGTCACCAAAAAGAGAGGGGACAAGCTTAATAATTGTGTTGAATCAATTTTTCATTTGTCCAATTTACATCAATGCACTACACCATGAATCTCAGGATTCAGGCTCCCTTTGTTAAATGTGGGAACATCCAGATTGATTGGAAGTGGTTCAGTATAGAGGTTGGATACTTCCCAGTCAAGATGGATGGAAAATTGGAGAATGAGTGAACCTTGCCTAATCTCATATGCCTCCTAATGGCTAGTTAGACAAAGACAGTGGCAAGAACCTGCTTTTACCTTGTTGCCCTCTCTTATGTCATGTGCGCTCTTTCTGAAAGCAACCCGTGGCTCATTTTCTGCTGATTATCCTGAGCTGTTTTCTTGGCAGTTTTTGTCAGTGGTCATTTGCTATTGCCTTCCACTGTTAGGGCTGGGGTGAGGAGGCAGGTCCTAACACTGCTTCAGCCAGAATGGAAAATGAACCTGTGCTGGTGATATTATTCTGAACCACATGCTAGCCATCCAGCCAACTGAGATAATTCTCTCCCATTGCCCTAAGTCCAGGGAATGATTTGTAGTGATATAGTGGATTGCCTCAAAAGAGGAGAGTAAATAATTCAAAAATAATTCTTAAAATATCAACTTAAAATACATAGCATCAAAATTACTTGACAAAATAGATGTTCTGATAAACAAATCTCCATCAAAACATTCATGACTATGCTGAAGACTTCAGAATGTACCAGTTTCCTTTGATTTTCTAGTCTAGCTAAAGGAAAATCACAGGGAGCTGAAATACTGAATGACAGCAGGTTGTTACTGAGAAATGTCTGTCCCCTGCTTCTCAATTTTGCTACATCCATCCAGATGGCAGATTAGAAACAGGATTCTGTGGGGTTGTGACAAATACCTAGGTAATATCCTTCAGTTTGCTTAACTGTGAAACAGAATTTACCACCACCCTTCGTTTGATTGTCGACCTGACGCGTCAGATGAGAGAGACTCTTGGACAATCTGCCAGAACTGTAGCACAACTAAATGCCACAGACAAGTGGTATTTGATGTAAGACTGCAAACAGTGTATGTACCATGAGTGACAGGCCATTTGTTTTATAATCCACAGTATGGATGCTTTTGCAAGAAAAGAAATGCAAGGTTACAGAAAATAATCTCTTGTAGAAAATGCTTGTTTTAAGAAAAAGCTTCCACATTTTAACATCCAGTATAATTTTTTCCGACATCATTTTCTCAGTATGTGTTGAGATAATTCTTCTGAAATGCATTTAATTGGAGTTGGTTAGCTTACACTGCTGTTATCTGCCTTATCCTTCCCTGCTGGAACAGCCACACTACCTGGAACTGCTACCTAATTATCGTAATATTTTTATTTCATGTAAAATAGAAGATGTTGGTATGTTAGACATACAGTAATGTTGCTAGATATCACTTTTTTTACATCCATCCAAAATCTTGGTAAAATAGACTAAAATTCCTTAATAGGTTTACTTCATTATATTTTTTTCAATTTAATCTTGAAATTTATATTTTGGTTTGAATATTTCCACTCGCTGAAAAAAGTCATGAATTTAAAATCAGTCAGCTGATGATCTCTGAGTATACTGTTGTGAACCATCAGTACACAGATCATCACTTTAATATTTTAGTCATATTTACATGAGAAGGAATCTCAGGTAATTATGGAATATAAATAATAATATCCCCTGCTCAGTAACTTTGTGTTCAATTCTCCTGAAGGCTGCTCTACAATTTCAGATGCATTTCCCCTTCCAATAGCTCAGCCAAGTGGCTGCTCTTCATGTTTGGGCTTTGATATTGAGTGTCAAACATTTTGCAGTTAATCTGGATCCTGTCCTTGCACGATAGTCAAGCATATACTTCCAACAAAGGTCCCAGGCCAGTGATTGGGAGTGGGGCACTTTTCCTATTTCTTGCCCATTAGCACCAGGGCCAATTGTACTGTTCTTTCTGCTACTCTGGCTTGGTCCAGAGCATGGAACCTCTTGGCCTCTATAAATCAGTTGCACATTTGATAAAGTAATATACTGGGGGAGACAGTGCCAAGTACTTCTTACCTTCTCCTGAAAATCTGGTCACAGGCTGCCCATAGGATCATTTGATCCATCCTCTGAGATTTATGGAGTTATAAATAATTCAGAGGTTAAATTAGAAACTTAAACCTGCATTTTTGCTTCCCATTTATCCCCATTGAGGACAATTCTGAGACTATTAGATGCTTGCTAACTATTTCAGCTGTAACTGCTGGAACATTTATCAGACAAAGGTTGACCTCAGCACCCATTTCTCCGTGGGTTTTTTCTTTCACAGAAAGGAAACACTGGATTCAAATCTTTCCTCCCTTCTCCCAATCTGCTTGAGCATTTTATTTTCTGCTGAAGCGCAAAAAACCCTGTTTTCCTGTTGGAATTGGGACCTGAAATTTCAATATTCATTGCAGAAAATTACCTAAAACGAGTTA
This sequence comes from Carcharodon carcharias, assembly GCF_017639515.1. Taxonomy (NCBI): domain Eukaryota; kingdom Metazoa; phylum Chordata; class Chondrichthyes; order Lamniformes; family Lamnidae; genus Carcharodon; species Carcharodon carcharias. Next base: position 86,037,383 of record NC_054483.1, on the reverse strand, counting down.
CACAAAGTGCACACAAAGAACCTGTACATATTTATAGCATGCCTAAGTTGCATGAAAATTAATGCACCTCCTTTAACTTGCAGCACTGTTGGCAATAACAGTTCTACTTTGACTGCATTGATGAAATGTTAGTGATATTGTGCTGCTTCATTTGGAAGGTGGAGACCCAGCTAGTGACAAGGATCCTGTCAATGAGAGTGGAGGCAACATCCCTGATGGAAAGTACAAATGTTGCTATTTCTTCTCTGGTCTCAAAAAAAATGAGGACCCAGTTTTAACTTAGCCTGTCAGGTAGGAAGGAGACAAAATTCAGGTTGGATGCCCATTTTGAAACATGCTCATCTTTACATTCTGTTGAACTCAGCGGAGCAAAAAGGAGGGTGGGGCGTAACACAGATGGCTAACCCAAATGCGGACCCCATTCCCACGAAGTTGAGTTTGGTTAATATCAAAGATAATGGGCAGAATTTTCCGTTTGTTGGGCGGGTAGGCCCTACTCAATCGCTGGCGGGCGAGGAGCCAATTGCCGCCGGCGAAGCGGGCCGTGCCGCCATTTTGCGCGGGCGGGCCAATTAAGGCCTGCCCAGTACGTTTCACACTCCCATGGAGGGCAGGAATTTCAAATTTGCTGCAGGCGTGCACAGACTGCCAGTTCCAATACGGAACCAGCTGTCTGTATAAAGAAAGGCCAGGCAGCCTCCTTTAGGGCTGTTCACCCTGGCCAGCGACAGGTGCAGGGGGTCTGCACAGCGGGCTCTGGAGGAGGGCAGGCCAGGGGAGGAGGGCAGGCTGCACGGTAGACTTGCGGGGTGCCAATGTGCCTCTCGCTTCTCTGATGCCTGCTTTGCTGCGCTTCTCGAAGAGGTGGCAGAACGTCGAGAGGTCCTGTTTCCTGAGGATGGGAGGGGGAGGGCCTCCCACATCACAAAGTGCGCCTGGCAGGAGGTGGCGGAGGTGGTCAGCTCCCTAGATACTGTCTGTCGCACAGGGACCTTGTGCCTCAAGCAATTCAATGATTTGTTGTGCTCTGGAAGGGTGAATACCATGTTGGCCTTGGCCATTGAATCCAGCAGGTAGCCGTGCTTTGAGGGCCCCCCCCACGTCTTAGTGTCATTACTGCATTGGGCATTTGGCGCACGCTGGGTGGGCAAACAGATAGTGACCATGTTTACATCAGCCTTAGTGGTTGAGGAGAAGATGTGTTCTCCCCGTAGCATATGTTGGTGTTTGTCTCATTTGAGTAGTCTGGGGGCAACCTGCAGGGAGGCAGCTAGACACATACTCAGAACTCCAACACATGTCTTATTGATGGTGATGAGATGGTGGAGGGGAGCCTCAAGGTGTCGTGGCCAAGAGTCATTTGCTGGCCTCAGCGCTGCACCTAGTTGTGCCTCCTTGCCATGGGCGCTAAGACCTGTGAGTTATTGAAAGTGATGGACGCCGAATGTGTCCAAAGTGGCAGATGGGGGAGGGGTAGCTGTACTATCTTCTGGTGACTGATCACCAGTAGCTGGAGGCCTGAGATGGGCCACTGTGGTTGGGGTGCGGCGTGCACATGCAGAGTACATGAGCGATCAGCTCCAATAAATGGTGTCCTCTGTTCTGCAGGCGAAAACTGAACACAACAACCAAGAGTGTTTGCGCACTGGTGATGGCCAGTACACCGTCACCCACTTCGAAGAACAGGCCATGGAGTTGGGAAGAAGCCAAGTGGCCAGGTCGGCAGGTGTTGGCGAGTCTGGGGTGCAGCAGCCAGGTAATTGAGGCCCACAGTCCCATCAACTCCGTCTTCCCATATCCAAAGCACCGATGATTGCTGCAATCGTTAATGCAGCAACACTACTCATTCACAGACTGATACAGTCAGATATGTGGGTCATACACAAAGGTCCCTTGGCCTCTTGAGAATGTGCATTTCTAGCACCTTCCAAAGTCACCTTATCCCATTTCTGACCACTATCCCAATGGCCTAACATGCCATTGCATTGCGGCTGCACATCCAAATACTTATTGCATCATAGGAGGGTTTGTACCTCCACCATCCTTTCAGCCAGTGTGTCCCACATTAATCTGTCCAAAAGGTTCTCAGCACCTCACCTGTCAACCTCATGGCACTCAACTTAAATAAATGCCACCATGTTAGTCATCCCTGCACCAAGAGGAAATGTTGCCTTCTGTCCACCCGTTCTATGCCCCTCATAATGGTATGAAGGTCAATATTGTGACCTGTCAATCTCCTGTGCTCCACAGCAAATGTCACAAGTATATGTAATGTTTCCTTACAAGTCCAACTCTCCAGGCCAGCATGCAGCCAGGTCAGGAACCTCTGCACTCTCCCCACGCCAGTGCCATCCCTCCCATGAAGCGCAGGTCACAACTGAACGCAGAAGTGTAGATGTTGCCTCGACAGCGTTTTCTGCACTTGCAACATGACCTCCCTTTTCCTACATTCTATTCCTCGGCTAATAAAGGCAAGTCTGGCTTTGACCTTGTTAAATGCCTTATGTTCCTGTTCTGCTACCTTAACGGGTCTGCTCAGCAAGGTCCCTGTAATTGTCCTTACTTTCCACGGTCCTACCATTTCTCCTGTATTCCTGTACCTTGTTTGTCTTAACCTCACACTTATCCATATAACATTCCATGTGGCATTCCTTAGGCCATCTGACCAGCCTGTCTATATGCACGTGTAATGTTTGGGCCTCTTCTTGACTATTTACCACCCCAACAATGTTCATCTCCTTAGGTTCTTGAAGGTTGAGTGCATTATGTGCTGGGGGGGAAAGGGATGAATTGTGTTACAAACTGAATGCTAACTGATCCCACTGCCCTTGTTGTTAATTTCAGCATCACCACCGCATGGCCGCCAGGAGGACGTCCAGAGTCCCCCTTCCACATCTGAGGGGTGTCAATTGGCACGAGTGTAATATCATTTCAGTGAGCCAGGCACCAGCGCAGCGACTACCACATCGGTGGGGAATATAACGTCCGCTAGTGTCCTGGGGCACAGTGGAGAGGGCACTTCACAATCGCTGGAGGAGATGGCACGGTCAGAGAGTGCCGATGGCACTAGCAGCCAGAGGACTGCAGGGGACCAGGCACATGCTGAGTCGGGCAGTGATGATGTGCCTCTGGAGATGTCCGCCATGCAGCAGCTGCAGGACAAGCCGCCGGGTGCTCGGGAGCATCTGGCAGCGTTGCATGAGGGTGTGCTTCACTTGGTCTCTGTGGTGAAGGAATTCAGGCAGAGTGTCAGTGATGGCATGAACCTCTTGACAGAGCATCAAGCTTCCTCCATTGAGAGGTTGGTGACTCTCATTGAGAGGGGCTTCCAACAGATTAATCAGCATCTGATTGGGTTACGCTCGGACCCACAAGCCCTCACTAATGGCCATAGGTGGTCATTGGCAATGTGGGAAATGTTCTGGGCACCAAGTGTCCCAGCTTGGTGCCCATCCATCTGCAGTGAGCAGGGAGGTCCAAAGTGACCTCACGTCAGCGCAGCACCTGCCTGTCATCTCTGCGAGCTCCTCATAGGGCACTCTGGATGAGGGCATCAGCTCCTCCGCCCCTCTGCCAGTGACCATTGCATCCATTGAGGCTGCGACAACAGGGGAGGTGCCAGTTCTGGAACTGGCCACTCCCTCCCAGTCAGGGCCAGCACAGGCTCCACGGGCCAGAGGAAACCTGCCAAGGTCATCAAGGCCAACAGGACAGCAGAGAGTCAGCAGGCTGTCTCACAAACCACTCCGAGCGATGGGGTGGCACCAAGACGAGGCACCCGCAAATGTAAGCATAAGGAACGTTAGGCACTCCATGGGTTTCTCACTGGTGCTTTTCTGCTGCCCCTAGATTAGGGAATTTATTTTTGTCAACATCGGAGCAACGTTTTGTGATGTTTTTGTTGGCACCATCTGATGGATGGGAATAAAGTCCACATTTGTTACCATGGCTGAGGATGTCCCCTCTGTCCTCCATTTGTCTGTTTCACAGACAAATCATGAATGTTTGAGTGGACATTGATGTTTATGTACTAAGCCCTTAGTTGCAGCTGATGAAGTGGAAGATGTAGCACTTAAGTGCCATCTATGGATGCGCCAGGCAATGCTGGTCCTGCAGATCCATTTGTGTGGACCCAGCTGAAGGTTCATTGGATTAAAGTTTCCCGGGTGTCCCTGCCCCCTTGATGTAGTTGCGGGTCGGTGTGCTGCCCCTCATCATCGCCCTGTGCTTCCTCATCCTCTGAGCCACTGCTGGATTCATCATGTGCAGCTGCATCCACTGCATCAAGGTCTTCATCGTCAACTGCATCCCCCCTTTCCAGCGCAAGATTGTGCAGGGCGCAGCATGCAACCACTAACACAGAGACATGTTCAGGGGGGTACTGGAGTGCACCCTCTGAATGGTCCAGGCATCAGAAGTGCATCTTTAGAAGACCGATGGCTCTCTCCACCACAGCCATTGTGGAGCTGTGGCTCCTATTATTGCGCTCCTCAGCTTCTGCTCTTGGATGGTGGAGAGGCGTAATGAGCCACCTTCTGAGGGGATAGCCCTTGTCACCCACCAGCCATCCATCAAGCCGGGCTGGAGCACTGAAGAGCCCCGGCACCTGGGAGTGTCTGAGGATATAGGCATTGTGGGTGCTGCCTGGGTACCTTGCATAGACTTGTAGAATCAGCATCCTGTGATCACACACTATCTGCACGTTCATGGAGTGGAAGCACTTCCTGTTGACAAAAGGCAGCAGGCTCACTGCTGGTGCCTTAATGGCCACATGTGTGCAGATTATTGCACCCTGGATGCGAGCAAAGCCAGCTATGTCCGCGAAGACTGGCTCGCTGTGTCTGGCTTTCCAGGTCCCAACAGAAATGGATGAAAGTTAATGCATACCTGAACAGAGTGTCTGTGACCTGCTTGACACAAGTGTGGACAGCTGATTGGGAGACACTGCAAAGATCACCCACCAAGCCCTGGAAGGAGCCAGATGCATAGAAGTGGAGTGCAACTGTGACCTTCAGAGCTGCTGGCATGTGGTGTCCACCCACACAGTTAGCGGCGATCTCAGGGCCAATCATCTGACCGATGTAGTTGACTGTTTCCTTTGACAGTCGGAGCCTCCTTCGGCACTGCACCTCAGACATATTGAGGTAGCTGCTTCGCCGCCTGTATACCCTGGCAGCAGGATAGTGGCGTCTTCTGCGGCCCCTTCCACCTTGGACAACCTCTTGGCCCTGCGCCCCTTGTGCCTGCGTCTGGCCTCCCAAAGGTGGCTCCCCAGGAGGCTGATTGTCCAGTCCTGGCCTCCTTCTTATTCTAGCCCTTCCTTCATCCTCAGAGGAGCTGCCTCCAGTGTAGATGTCAGAACCCATAGTCAGGCTAAATGGAGGCTTCCAGAAAGCTGCAGGCCCGATAAAGATTACTGTCTGCAGAGTGCTGACCTGAAGGTTCAAAGTACACAGAAAGCTGTACGAAATCAATCTGACCTGCTACCGATCACACAGGCAAGTTTAAAAAACTTGTTGCAATAAATACTTCACATGAAACATTGACAACCCCACTGAGCCCTCTTATCCCGCTTGTGGATGTGTTTTGTTAAAAAGTCACTTACCCGCCTGCCCGTTGGGCCCGTGCTCCGAGCTGAAGTTCACATGGATGCCTCAAAATCGGCATCGATTGACGAGTTATGGGCCTTAACAAGCCCTTTAATTAATGGCGGTCGCGCTTCATCACGTGCCCACCCAGCTAAATATCGCGATGGCGCTTGCTGACATCAGGACGCTCGCCCGACATCAGCGCCTGCCACTTTAAGGCTGATGTGCGGGGCCCACCACCCACACGTCATCCATAAAATTGTGCCCAATGTGTTTGAAATTGCACCATAAAAGAATGTGTCATTTTGAACAATGTCTGTACTTCAATGTACTGTGCTACGTTTTTCAGCACACCGAGTTCCTTATCTCAGCTATAGTATTAGGAACAAGCACTGAACATCTCACAAAATTTGTCCAAAAGGTTACTGAGCCTGGTTTATGTGCTTTTCTTCAGAATTTTAAAACATATAAATGTAAATTACTTTGAAGGTAAGGTCTCAATTAATTTGATCATTACCATTTAAAAACATACCTTGCAAATACATCAGTTGATGAGGTATTGGTAAACAATTCAGATATATACTGATCACATGGAATTGTTGAAGAAGTAAATAGTTTTTATGGGCAGCATCTTCTGTTCGGTGTTTGGGGGTGGGCCCCGCACCCCGACATGTAAAATGATGCGTGGTGATGTCGGGCGTGCGTCTCGATGTCACCGCACATCATTCCGATTTTCAGTTCGGTGGAGTTGGCTGCGCGCCTGCCGAACTGTCAAAGGCCTGTTAAGTCCACAATGCACTAATTAAAATGCTTGTCAGGGCCGCTGGTCCAACTTTAAGGTTGGCAGGCCCAGGCGGCCTTCACATTTTTCATGGAACCTCATCCACGGGCAGGTGGGGGGGGAGGGGGTGTGTGTGTGTGTGGGGGGGTGCGTGGTGGGGGGCAGGATGGAGTGTTTATTAATTAAATAAAATGTTTTATGAAAATTCATGAACATGTCTCAGCTCATGTGACAATGCCACATGAGGGGTCATGCTTGAATAATTTTATTTTTTTATTTTTCCCATCTTTATGACTGAACTTAATCTCCTTGACGAAGCCCTGTGCCTCAGGGAGATGTCCGTGCGAAAGAGCACAGGCCCCGACTCTCCCTCCTCCACCACCTCCCCACCCGCACAGCTGGTGCTGAGCACTTCTGGGTGCGCGGCATGCTGGGCGGGCCTTAATTGGCCCACCCACTTAAAATGGCGGCGCGCAGCCGATCGCAGGCGGTGATCGGCTCTGTGCCCGCCTGCACCCGCTCCCGACCGGTCTGCCCGACGGGGAGAAAATTCTCCCCTAAGTGAGAATATCAGGGTTAGAAAGGATAGGTCTCTATAGGTGACTCAGAACCGTCCCAATGAATAAGACTGAAAGCAATGCCCTACTAAGATAATGATTCATGACAGGAATATCAAAGCATGTGTTTTCAGGAGGTGACAGTTATCACAAATACGCAAAAAACTTTATATGCCATGATCTGCATTTGAAGTTTATTGACTGTTATTACATTCTCTCAGTTAATGAAAGAGTGATTAGGAAACTATAAACATATAATGGTGAGAAAAAAAGAATGAAGTGAGTTTCAATCTTGAGACGGTGCATCCATGGGATCATCTCTGACAAGAGATGGTAAAGATTCAGTTCTGCAGAAAACTTTCCTTTCTACCTTTGCTACTGGCACACCTTGAGGATCTCCTTCGTGACTCTATGTCTCTATGTACAGTAAACTGGAATAAAAGACAATTTCTGTCATACCAGAAAAAGAGGACAATCATGTGATTATGCGGTTCAAATTAGAATGACTAGCAGCCTAGCCTTGAGAGCCATTGTGCTGAAAAAGGGTATGAATATCTTCTTTGGCCCAACATAGATCTTTACACTAATGCTGGATGGAATGTTCATTTTGTATTAGCAATAAAGGCATCTGTGTTGTGAGGAAATTGAGAGCAATGGCTGAGGCAGTTTCACAATCTATTTTGATAAAAAAAAAGTGATCTATTATATTTTATCTAAGTAATTAGAACTTCTTGCTCCTTTATTTTCCTCACTTCAGTCTCCCTTTTCTTAAATAACCAGTGAAGGGGTCCTTTTTCTATCTTGATCTACTTAATGCTGATTGTAAATGGCACTGAGATTGAAGCTTCAAATGGTATGTCTCATGTTTGTTTCCTGTAACTGAATCAAATAATTGTTCCTATTGTGTACATTGCATTGATAGCTCCTTATAGTCAGCTTATTCTGTTTATTACCAGTGATTATTATCTTGTATCATCTGACTTAGTGAGTAAAACAGTTAATATTTTTTGCTGAAAGGAAAGCTGTCAGGTTATTGATGATATTTTAAAACGAATAAAAGAACTCTTGTCATGAATTTGAGAGAAAGGAATAACTATGAGCATACAGATGATCACAAAGCCCTCTGGGGTATGCCGTAGAGAATAATGTTTTCAGTATATGTGTGCTGTCTGAATAGCAGTGCCAAAATCTACCAAATCTCTACATTTACCTAGGAGACTCCTTGAGACAAAAGCTGTATATGGTTGCCCCTCATCGCATGTAATTTCTCCCAGAGAGAGTTATTTCTTTTTCTGTGCACCCTCTGCCGAAACTACCTTAGTAGCATCTTTAGTAGTTGTGCTGGTTTATTTATCTGAATAATGACCTTGAAAGCAAAAAAGAATTACAGAGATGAATTGAAGAACGAGTTTGTATTAACTATATTAGATAAATAAAGATCCCAAGTGCTATTTCGTACGGTACTAAGAGAATCATGAAAAGATTATGGTTTCACTTATTGCTCCAATTGCAAACAATGACCTTGACTTAAGATGCAGGGGAAGGTTGCTGAATTTTTCACAAGGCAAAATAAAATGTTATATTTCAAAGTTTTTTTTTGAAATGAATATTTTTCTTCACGTTCAAGGTTTCTTTTTGTTGATCCGTGTTTAATAATTAATAAATAGCATGAAAATACACATGGGACATATTTTCAATTAACTCTTTGAGGGCTGCAGTACCATTGCTGCTATAGATCTATAGAAAATTCAGAATTTGCATTCTATATATTTCTCAACAAATATAAAGTAAAACATCATCTAGAATGCAATTTACCACAATTACATGCAAATTTATTATATTCAAATGAGTAATATTCCTGCATTAGTCATATGCTTGATATTAAATTCTACTAGTTACTTCATTCAAATTCTGTGCAGATTTCTTCCAGCTGATTAGTTGACTTAGTAATTACAAATTTGTAATTTCTTAGAAAGGGAGAACAGGCAAACTATTAAAATTGTTCAAATCCTTGTTGGGAAAAAGAGTTTGTTTGCATTTTTTCCTGTCAGGCAATTGACCACAGATTTAAAAGGTTTTAACATAATATAAACTGTTAAAAATAACACTTGACCAAAACATGATTTAAATAAAATAAAATTTCATTTTGAGTCTTTGATTACCTTCAGTAATGTTTTTAGTTTTGATTCCCTCCAGTGGCGGGTGATATTCGGGCTTTGGAAAATGTTCACAGGAGGGCCATAAGGTTGATTCCTATTTTAAACCACCTTAGTTACCCAGATAGGCTTAAATGTTGGGTCTACTTACTTTACAGCAGTGGAAAATCAGAGGTGATTTAGTTGAGATCTATTAAATAATGAAGGGACTGAGTTGTGTTTACATTGGCAAATTATTTCAATTAGATTGCTTGGAGAAGACCAGCTTTATAGAAGGATAGAGGTAGATTAGATGTTAGGTGGTTCTTTTCCCCAAGGATAAGAGGCCTTTAGAACAAGTTGCCAGCTTGTGTGTTGAGTGCTGATTTTCCATAGACCATCTAAAAAATGCTCAGCTGGTTTATGACAAAGGCAGAAATTATATTATATAAAAGAGATGCAAGCCAAATTAACGTAAGTTATGGTCAAGGTGATCACCAGCAGTAGTTTCAATCACTTCAGTAGTGGTTGGAGAGGATTTACCCAAGATATTTTTCAATAGATTTTTACCTGTTTTTCACCTCTCCTAAGCGACTACATGGCTTGTGGTGGGTAGGGAGCATCTAAACATAATGCATGAGACATCATGATCATATGAGACAGGCTGGATGGACCTGTTGGCTTTTTGCTGCCCAACGGTTTTGTGTTTTCATGTGTTTAGTCTGTTGCAAAAGCCTAGCCTTGGACTAAATTATTTTTCCTATTAGCTGAAGGAAAATACTATGGTCAGGATTTCCTGGTCGGCAAAGGGGGTTGGGGCCCGCTCACCGGCGTGTAAAATGATGTGGGATGACTTATTGAGGCCATTGACAAATTAATTAATGTAATTAGTGGACCTGCCCGTCCAACCTTAAGATTGATGGGCAGGCCGGGAGCCCTGGCGGGCATTGGGAAGAAGCATGAAACCTCATCCACGGGTGCGATGAGGTTTCATGTAGGTTTTTCAATATTTAATAAAAGTGTAACTAAAAGTGATGGACATGCCCCAACTCATGTGATAGTGTCACATGAGAGGACGTCAGGGAAATTTTATTTTTCTGTTTTTAACATTCTTTAATGGGGAGCCGATCTCCCTGAGGCAGCACTTAGCCTCAGGGAGATGAGTGCGCTCTCTCACGTGCACGTGCGAAAGAGCGCACTCTCAGCTCAGGGAAACCCCCCTTAATTGGCCCGCCCACGTAAAATGGCGGTGCGCCCCCTGTCGGGGGCACCGATCGGAGACGCGCCTCCTTGTGCCCACTCCTGAACTTCCCCCCCAACATGTGTGTCAGGGCCCAGGAGAGGGCCATGCAGACAGTGCTGAACACTGGGACCCGGACCTGGGGGGGCGCGGGGGGTACATGTTTTAAACAGAGTTTCTCGTCGTCCAGACTAAGCAGCCACAGCCGCAGACCAGTTTTAAAAAAGTGGAATCAGGGAGTTCCAATCCTTTTAAAACTGGTCTGTCAATGTCAGTGTCAATTTCACTGAGTTTCTGCGCTGCTGCTTCTGACCTTCAGGCAGCTTCGTGGGTCCAATTTTTTTTTTCTAAAGCCCACCAGAAAACCGAAGCTGCCCGAAGGTCAACAGCAGCACAGCAACTGTCAAGAGAATGTTCTTGCTTGAGAAATGGTAAGTGAAATCCCTGCAATTTTACAACCAAATGGATGCTTTGTGTGTGTGTGTTTGTGTGTATGTGTGTGTGTGTGTGTGTGTGTGTGTGTGGGGTGGAGTGGTGTGTTTGAAGATTGGATTGGGGGAGGTTAGAGGGGTGTTAGGGGAGGTTGGAGTGGGAGTTGGGGGATTAGAGAGGGCTTTGTGGGGGATGCTGGGGTAGATTTCAGTGCAGGTTGGGGGGAGATTAGAGGGAGGTTGTGGGGGGCGGTTTTGAGCAGGGTCAGAGGGGAGAAGGTTAGCTACAGAGTTAAGTTGTTTTGTGAATGTAGTGATTTTTTTTGTAACCACTTTCCTAACATCAGTTAATTGCTCTGTGATTAATTGTCTTCAGATAATCAGCATTGAGCCTCCAAATTCACCTACAGTCACTCTGCCTACTGCATGCAGGTGTAATGAAAGAAAGACAATTTGGCAAGGATTTTCCCACTGGCGAGCGGAGGCGGGGCCCGCTTGCCGACATGTAGAATGACGCGGAATGATGTCGGGCAGAACACCCAACGTCATCTTGCGTCGTTTGCATTTTCAGGTCGGCTGGGGTGCAGCCGAGTCAGCTGTGCGCTCAACGACCTGTCAACGGCCTATTGAGGCCATTCAAAAAACAATTAAAGCTATTAGTGGACCTGCCCATCCAACCTTAAGGTTGGCGGGCAGGTCGGAAATGCTGGCGGCCATCTGAAAAAGCATAAAACCACATCCACAGGCGGCATGAGATTTCATGATTGAATTAAAAAATTAAGATTCACTTTTTTTTAAAGTTATGTCCATGTCCCAACTCATGTGACATTGTCACATGAGGGGACATGGATGGTGAATGAAATTTTCAAAAGAATAACTTTTACACTTTAGGAACCGATGTCCCTGAGGCAGCCCTTAGTCTCAGGGAGATCGGAGCACTCTTCCGCGCGCATGTGAGAAGGAGCGCACTTCCACATTTGCCATTCCCAACCCCCCACCCCGCACGCACAGGGAGCGCACAGCACTTCCATGCAGATGTCATGCTGGTCGGGCCTTAATTGGCCCACCCACGAAAAATGGTGGTACGCCCTTGATTGGGGGTGCCAATCAGAGGGCTGCCCACCCATGCCTGCTTCCGCACTTCCCGCCCAACGGGTGGAAAATGTTGCCCAAAATCTACATTTATACAGCGCCTTTCATGCCCCAAATCACTTTACAGCAGGTTAAGTACTTATGAATTGTAGTCACTGTTATAATGTAGGCAATGTAGGCAGAGAAGGCTCAAGGGGCCGAATGGTTTACTCCTGTTCATAATATGCATGCTTGTATGTCATTCTGGGATGGATGAGATAAACTGGGCTAGGTGACCTTTGACATCCATTTGTATCTTACAAATAGAGGGTGGAATCATGGTTGAAATTCTGTTTATTTTGTTGCGAATATAAGTTTACTGTGAGTGGGATTTGTGGGGTGAAAGTGTTTAATGGCTTATAGTGAATCAGTAAACTGACTTACACTGCACATGATCCTCATGAGTTTTTTCATTGACTTCAATCTTATCCTTTTGTCTCCTTACCTATTATCCCACTCTATGTTGGTGCTTTTTATGAGTTTATTGAGGTTTTGAAATATTGCGACAAAGTTGTGTTGCATAGTAGACATTGAAAATATATTGTAGTGAGAAGCAGAAATCAGCAGTGTCTTCAGACTTGCTGATCAAGAAAACACAGATACAATTTTGAATCATTCAGTCTTTATACTCTTGGCCCCTAGAAGTTGTGTTGTACAGAGACATATGAGGGCTCCAATAATCCTCACTGATAGTGAAGGCCTATGTTATTCAATCATTCAACTCTGTTGCTTAGGAGTCATTTGATCTTTCTACCCTGTGAAATTACTGATAAAATAGAATCCAATTACACCCTATGTATGAAATAATTATATTGAATAATATCATGCGCCCAGGCAGGAGAAAGTCTCCTTCTACTTCGACAGAATGGAGAAGACCTTGTGCGGTTAATCTGGGTTTCAGACATTGAAACTTTCCTCCAAACATGAATTTACTGCCACCATGGCCCATATGGTGCAATGTGCAGAACATGTTAATGAGGGCTGAGGCAGTCACTAAAATCAGTGTTATCTTCTGTATGGTATGATAAATAACTAACAGGATATGTTCCTGTCAAATTAATAATATTGCACAATGCTGTTGAAGTAAAATTTGTCCTCTCTGGTTTGTTTAATTGTTGCTGTGGCTTACCTAAAGGGCACACACACAAACTAACACTGCATTATATTGTTGCTACTCGAAATATTAACGACCCATGCTGCATATCTATCAGATGATATTTGTAACCAGGTGCCAACAATGAGCGTTATCATTTCATTAGGTTGTGATTGTTTGGCGAATTGATTGATGAACACTGAAAGGGGAAAAAATATCATGCATGATTGAGGGGGTAGGTTAAAGTGAAAGGAGTGGGGGTGAGGGGGGAGCATGGGGGAGCAATAATGGGCCTGGAAACAGGAGCAGAACTGGGGCCCTTGATTTCTCTCCTTGGCCCTTTGTGCAGAATTTTCAAAGATACAGTATGAGGATCATTATCAGTCCACTGGAAAAATGTTTCTTTACTCAAAACAGCTTGAATATGTAAAGTTACCATACAAATTATTGAAAGAAATGTTGGAGGATGAATTTCAAAAGTTTTATTGAAATTCTGTATGCTTATAATTCCAAAGTAAATCACTGTTTACAGTTTGTGAGAGAAATACTAATAATTTGCTTTTGAATGTGAAGCATGCATTCAAAGGAGGTAATTACTTATGAACTTTTTATCTAAACAAATACTCTGAGACTTTATTGAAGGTAAGTAATTTATTCTGAGACAGAAGTAATTTTAACCTAAACTAACCTGCCCAGCGGGCAACTGCAAAATAAAATTAGGTGCTCCAATTCTAGAAGTTTTTATGATTGACATCAAGGCTGGCCATTCACAGAGGACTGCTGTTTGCAAGTCTTGCCCCCATTCCTAGCACTTCCTGAGAGATGTAAACATTGTTCACAGGATTTTACTGCTTGAAATTAAAAGTAAAGTTTATTAAAGCAGACAAGTGTTTACTTACTCAATGTTCCAGAGAGGTAGAAACATAGGGAGTAGTGGTGCTTATTTTGCAAAACTGAAGGAAAAATACATCTCTTGTGAGCTTACAAACCAGTGTTGCCAGATCTAGGCCCTTCTCATTAATCAAAGTGCTGACACACCTTGGGAATTCCCAAGTGAGCCATATTCCACCCCAATCCATTCCTGCAAATACCTAGGACCTCCCCTCATTCCTGCTAAAGCCCTTCAAGACTCCATTTCTTTCTGTTCCTCCTGAACAAAAGGTGTGCATAACTCCAATCTTGTACACCTTGTACACCAGCTAGACCTGTGTACAAAAACCAAATACTTCAAATGCTAAAATCTGAAATCAAAACTGAGAATGCAGGAAATACTCAGTTGATCAGGTGGCATCTGTAGTGAAACAAACAGTTAAAATTTCAGGTTGTTGACCTTTCAGCATGGACATCCAATCACTCCATACCTCCAACCCCTGCCAGGGCAGTGTGAGGGCTGTCCACTTCTTCCCTGAACAGAGGCCCAACCAGGCATCTTCATCCACCTGATTGACCTTACATTAACTACTTCTTCTTTGATTCCACTCACTTCCTCCAAAACAAAAGGGTTGCCATGTGTCCTAGCTATGCCTGCCTTTTTGTGGGATATGTCGAACATACTTTGTTCTAGTCCTACTCAGGTCCCATCCATTTTTTCTGGTATCAGTGCCATTTTCTGCTTTCACCCAAACTGGATAATTTATTTACTTTGCTTCCAATTTCCACCTTCTCTCACCATCACACCCCTGACCTTTTCCTTTCATTCCTTGACTTCTCTGACTCAATTTCTGGGAATAGCCTGTCAACTAATATCTACTAGAAGCCTGTTGTGTGATGCTGTCTGCGCCTGCATGCCATTGTAATGTAAAGATGCTCGGCAGGGCAAGGGCTAATGTGGTACCGGAGAATAGCTCTACTCATGGTATGATGTATAGAGTCACATGGTAATGACTTGTAGAACACTCTAGAAGCAGCCTACCTGCGTGGCAGCAGCATCATGAATGACAATAACTGGGATCTGTATATATTTCAAGACTACCAATAAATGGTTCAAGTTTAAACGTGCAAGTCTCAAGATCTCATCACTGAGACATCAAACAAACCCATTACGCAACATAGTGATCAGTGGTGGTGCACAACAAAGCCCACTGACTCTGACAGCTACCTTGTCTACACTTCCTCTCGCCACACTTCCTGTAAGGACTCAATCTTACAGTTTTTCAACTCCATCACATCAATTCTGATGATGCAGCCTTCCATATTGCTGCTTCTGAAATGTCTTCTTTTTCCCTCAGTTGAGGATTCCCCTCCACAATGGTTGACAGAACCTTGAATGTGTCTACCCCATTTCCCCTGCTTCTACTCTCACCTCTTACCCTCCCTCCCAGAAGCATAATAGGGTTTCTCTTCTACCCCACCAACTTCCACATTTAACGGATCATGTTCTGCATTTTCACTCCATCTAGAGCGATACCACCACCAAAGATATATTCCTCTGTCTTCCCCTTTTAGCATTCCAAAAGGATTGTTTCCTCCACAACACCCTGGTCTGCTCTTCAATCACTCACAATACTTCTTCCCTTGCCATGACTCTTTTCCATGCTAGCAAAGAAGATGCAACTCCTGCCGTTGTACTTCCTCTCTGCCCAGGGCCCCAAACATGTCTTCCAAGTAAAGCAGTAATTTGCTTGTACTTCTTTCAATTCAATATACTGTATTCGCTGCTTATGATGGTCTTCTCTACCACTAGGGAGATCAAACACAGATTGGGTGATTGCTTTTCATAACAGCTCAATTAAGTCTGTGAGTACAAAGTGAATTTTTGTTGTCTGTCATTTTAGTACTTTGTCCCATTCCCAATCTAACTTCTCTGCCCTTGATCTCCAATACTGCTATAATGAGGCTCAACAAAAGCTCAAAGGACGACACCTCAACTTTCAGTTAGGCGCTTTACAACCTTCCTGACTCAGCACTGAGTTCAACAATTTCAGGTCACAACCCCCATCACTCCGTTTTTTGGGGACAGCATCTAAACGTAATGATTCTGCTATTCCCATGCACACTTCCCTTAGACGCATCATTTGTTTCTTTATGGCCTGAATCTTTTGCTTGGCGTGCGGGGGCAGGCCCCGCTTGCTGACACGTAAAATGACATGCGGTGATGTCGGGCGTGCATCACGACATCACCATGCGTCATTCCGGCCTTCAGTTTGGTGGGCATGCACCGGAGTCGGCTGCGCACCTGCCGAACTGTCAAAGGCCCATTAAGGCCATTTAAAAACTAATTGAAACCTAACCCTCAAGGTTGGCGGGCAGGCAAAGAGCCCAGGTGGCCTTCACATTTCTCATGAAACCTTATCCAAGGGCGGGATGATGTTTTACCGTGGATGAGGTTTCATGAAGGATTTATAAATCAAATAAATTTTTTATAACAATTCATTGATGTATCTCAGCTCATGTGACACTGTCAAATGAGGGGACATGTCTGAAATTTTTTTTTTCTTTATTTAAAATTTTCACAATGAAATGAAACTCCGTGAGGCAGCTCCGTGCCTCAGGGAGATTTCTGCGTTCTTTCGTGCGCAGGCCCTGACTCAGTGTCCTCGTCCCACGCGCACAGGGGGCGTTCAGCTCTTCCGAGTGTGCGTCACACTGGGCGGGCCAACATAAAATGGTGGCATGCAGCCAATCGCGGGCTGTGATGGGCTGCGCACCCGCCCACGCCCGCTCCCACTCAACCCCCCTGATGGGGAGAATATTCTCCCCTATTTGTCCCATTACCAACATAAACATCCAAACATATAAATATTGGAATTAGGAGAAGGAGTAGGCCATTCAGCCCATCAAGCCTGCTTCACCATTCAATAAGATCATGGCTGATCTGATTGTGGCCTCAAATCCACATTCTACCTACCCCGATAACCTTTGACTCCCTTGTTAGTCAAGAATCTATCTAACTCTGCCTTAAAATTGTTTATTGACCCTGCCTGCCCCGCTCTCTGGGAAGAGAGTTCCAAAGATTCAGAACACTCAGAGAAAAAATTTCTTCTCATCTCTGTCTTAAATGGGAGATCCCTTATTTTTCAACTGTGTCCCCTAGTTCTGGCTCTGCCATAAGGGGAATCATCCTTTCAGCATCCACCCTGTCAAATCCTCTCAGGTTCGTATATGTTTCAATAAGATCACCTCTCATTCTTCTAAACTCTAATGGATACAGGTCAAGCCTGTCAAACCTTTCCTCATAAGGGAACACCCCCATCCCAGGTATTAGTTGAATGAACCTTCTCTGAACACTTCTAACAGATTTATATTCTTTCTAAATCTAACAATCTTCTTGCAATAAATGACACCATTCCATTTGTCCTCCTAATCACCTGCATACTAACTTTGTGTGATTCATGTACCAGGTCAACCAGATCCCTCTGTATCTCAGAGCTCTGGACTCTCTCTCCACTTAAATGATATACTGCTTTTCTATTCTTCCTGCCAAAATGGACAAGTTCATATTTTTCCACATTATACTCCATCTGCCAATTTTTTGCCCACTCATTTAACTTATCTATGCCTCTTTGCAGACTCCCTATGTCCTCTTCACAACTTACTTTCCCATCTATTTTTTGTCATCAACAAATTTAGCAACCATACTTTTGATCCCTTTATCCAAGTCATTGATATAACTTGTAGATAGTTGAGGCCCTCTCGCTAATCCCTATGGCACTCCTCTCGTCCCATTTTGCCAAGCCGAGAAATGACCCATTTATGCTTACTCTCTGTTCCTGCTAGCTACTCAACCCACTATTCATGCTAATATATTACCCCCTATGCCATGAGCTCTTATTTTATGGAGTAATCTTTGATGTGCCACCTTGTCATTTGCCTTCTGGAAATCTGAATACAGCGTATCCACAGATACCCTTTTATCCACATTGCTTGTTCCTTCCTCAAAGAACTCCAATAAATTAGCAAACATGATTTCCCTTTCACAAAACCATGTTGACTCTGCCTGATTGCATTGAGGTTTTTGAAGTGCCCCACTATAACATCCTTAACAATGGATTCCAGCATTTTCTTCACAATAGATGTTAAGCTAACTGGCCTAAAGTTTCCTGCTTTCTGTCTCCTTCCTCACCCTAACAGAGGGATTTTGCTATTTTTCTATTTTCCAATCTGATGGGACCTTTCCAGAATCTGGGGAATTTTGCAAAATTAAAGCCAATGCATCTACTTTCTCAGCAGCCACTTCTTTTAAGACTCCAGGAGAAGTCTTTCAGAACCTGGGGACTTGACAGCTTTTAGTTCTCATTGACCAGCATCTTCCAGTTGGAGACCAGGGGCGGGGCACATTCACCGATATGTAAAATGACATGGGGTGCTGTCGGTCGTGTGTGCCGATGTCACCCCGCGTCGGTTAGATTGTCAGTTTGGCGGGCACACATCCGACTCAGATGCGCGCCTGCCAACCTGTCAATGGCCCATTTAGGACATTCCAAAAACAATTAAGCTTATTAGTGGGCCTGCCCGTCCAACTTTAAGGTTGGCGGGCAGGTCGGGAGTGCTGGCAGCCACCTGATAATGTATAAAACCTCATCCACGGGTGGGGTGAGGTTTCATTGCTGAGTCAAAAATTTAAGAGACACTCTTAATTAACGTTATGTCCATATCCCAACTCATGTGACATTGTCACATGAGGGACGTGGATGGTAAATGAAATTAGTCTCAGGGAGGTCGGAGAGGTCCTTTGCACATGCGCGAAGGAGTGCACTTCCAACTTTAGGAACCCCCCCCCCCCCCGCCACCCACACAGGAAGTGCATAGGGCTTCCCTGTGGACGTCAAGCTGAGTGGGCCTTAATTGGCCTGCCCACTAAAAATGGCGGCATGCTCCCGGTTGGGGGCGCCGATCAGAAGGCCACCCGCCCATGCCCACCCACGGCTGCCCACGCCCACCTGTTCCCCCCGACAGGGGGAAGATCTTGCCCCTAATTTTCCACTTAATCACAGGCCTTCCCATTTGTTCACTCCACCTTACCCCCTTTCCCTGCCTCTTGCTTAGAACCTGTTAGGCCTCTAATATTTCCCAGTTCTGTTGAATGGTCATTGACTTGATTTGCTTCTCTCTCCAAAAGTTCCCAGACCATCTTAACATTTCCAGCATTTTCTACTGTGCCTGTAGTAAAAGGGTCTGACACATATCGGGTTAACGTGGAAATGAGTACAGTTCTATCCACACAGTGATGTAAGAGAGCACATGACCCACACCTAGGGGCCAGTGTTGGACTGAGCCAAATGCACAAGCATTTGGAGACAGCTCCTAGTTTGAACACTTTACTGTATGTATGTATGTACATAGTTCTTGTAGTTAATAAATAAATACAGTCAGCCTACTTAAGACTATGAAGACTTCATTAAGGCCTACTGAACAGTATCCAACACCCTACAACATGGCAGCAGTGAATGCAAAAACCTAAATCCTTGTAAAAAATGCAGAGAGAAACTAAAATCCAGCAAGACTAAAGAAAAATTTGAAGAAGCATTCTGACCTGAAGAAAAACTTGAGAAGCAGACACACAGAGGAAACTTTGCCAGGAAAAACTCCAAAGAAAGGCTTAGAAGCTGAAGGCAGAAATTTAAAATTCCTCACTGCAGCGGAAGACTTAGAAGTCCAGCTTTGATTCCCAGAGTGCAGATGTAACCGACCTAGCTGTAGTGAGCTAAAATTTTTAAATTCCTGGATAGTCCTGAAAAACTTTGAAATAGTTTAGTGATCTGAAATTGTTGTTCTAAAACTCCATTGGAAAAAATAGATTCCTGAGCCGATGCCTGAACATATGGCATCTGAGAAGAAAAAAGAAAAATGATTAACTCGGAAGAATCATGACTAAACAATCAGCTTTAAGGACTAGCAAAGGTCAGGATTTGATTCTTTCACGACCCTGAAGGACGGCGCTGAAACAGAGAATTCTGCAGCTAGTCGATCTAAGCAGCCATTGTTTAAATTTTTTCAAGGCTGAGCGCCTTTGCAGCCAGAGCCAGTCAAAACCCAGCAAGTGTGGCTAAACCCTGTATCTTCAAACCAATTGGAGCGCCATCTTGAATTTCAGCACCTTCTTAAAGCGGATCCTACACTTCAAAAATTTTTCACCTTGTATTAGAAATCCACTCTCCCTGATCAAATTGGACTTATCCATGGCCCAGATCAATCACATAACTGGGAACTTGGAGAAAAAGATTCTTTAGATACGTGATTGCTTCAGGCCTGGATTAAATGAGGACTTCATGACCGTTTGCTGATTTTTCAATATTAGAGGCTTCCTCCCCATTTGAAAACTGCACGCATAAGCTGTTGAGTGAGTGAAGAAGGGAAGTAGTTATGCACAGTGCTCGAAATGGGACATCCTATTGAATTGCTGGGTTTTCAATTTAGGTTTGTACTACATGGCTCGACGGGCTGAATGGCCTACTCCTGCTCCTTGTTCGTATGTTCCTGAGAACTGTATGACAAAGTGAGCTGCATGTTTGTCACATGCTCCTTAATTGCAGCCAGATATGAGGTAACAAATTGACTGCATTGATTTTGGTGCAGACCTCTCTGTACAGCTTGTAGCTGACCTTTTCCTGGAAGGTAGTTGTGTAATCCAAATAGAACATCATCATTTGATGCACCTTGGGCAGAAATGTCCCCCCGTTGGAGGGGGTTGTGCGGGGCCGGGCGTGAACCTGATCAGCGCCCCTAATTGGGTCTGCACCGCCATTTTATGTGGGCGGGCCAATTAAGGCTGTGTGCTCCCTGAGCAGGTGGGGGTGGGGGGATTCCCTGAGTCGGGGCCTGCGTTCTCTTGCGCATGCGCGTGAAGATGCGCAGAAATCTCCCTGAGCCACGGAAGTGCCTTAGGGAAATTACTTTCACTTATGAAACACTGAAGAAAGGTAAAAGAAAATTTAAGGACATGTGCCCTCATGTAAAACTGTCACATGAGCTGGGACATGTCCATTAATGTTTTTAAAAACTTTAATTAATTGATAAACCCTTCATGAAACCTCATCCCGCCCGTGGATGAGGTTTCATGAAAAATGCAAAGGCCGCCTAGGCTCTTCGCCTGCCCACCAACCTTAAGTTGGATGGGCAGCATCCTAAACAACTATAATTACTTTCTTAATGGCCTTTATAGGCCTTTAACAGTTCAGTGGGCGCACAGCCAACTCGGCTGCGCGGCTGCCGAACTGACAATCTAAATGATGTGCAGTGACGTTGGGACGCACGCCTGAAGTCACCGCGCGTCATTTTACCTGTTGGCAAGTGGGCCCTGCCCCTGCTCGCCACCCGCCCCAAAAATTCTTCCCCTTCAGTACCAGAAGGAGAAGTGTTGCACCACTACGAATATGTAGGCAATCTTTTACTTGTTACGGTGAGCTCCAGCCCTTTAAAAGCTACTTTTGCACTAAATTTTTAAATCCTCAGCCAAGTGTGCGATGCTTCTTTGTGACCAACTGAGTCAAAATAGAGTGAAGATTATACAAGAAAATTGACTGCAGACCACCCACTGGGGGCAGGATTTTTCAGTTGGGCGGGCCCAACACGCCGATATGTAAAATGACGTGTGGTGACATCAGGCGTGCGTCCTGACATCATTGCGCAGTCCCGCGATATTTCGTTCAGCGGGGGCGCAGCAGAGTCGGCTGCGCACCGGCTGATATGTAAACAGTCTATTAAGGCCATTAAGAAAGTAATTGACATCATTGGTAATGCTGCCGGTCCAACCTTAAGGTTGGCAGGCAGGCGAAAAGGCCAAGCGGCCTTCGCATTTTTTAGGAAACCTCATCCATGAGCAGGATGAGGTTTCCTAAAGCTTTCATTAAATAAATAAAATTTTTTTCCTAAACATAAAAATATGTCCCATCTCATGTGAGATATGTTTAAATCAATGTTTATATCATTTGTTTAATTAGTTGAACATCGATTCAATCTCCCTGAGGCAGCTCTGTGCCACCCCCGCCCGCTCCCACCAAGCCTGCTGCCGCCTGAAAAATTCAGGCCCCTTTGTTAAAATCATACATATGCTTCTTCAGTTCTCTGCCCAAAGGCAGGTCAGACCCACACTGCCATGGCTTTCATCATGGAAATGGCCATGTCTGGCACTTGTGTGGCATGAATGTTACTTGCCTCATAAGCCGAGACTTGGCTGTTGTCCAGTTCTTGCTGCATGAGTGCATGGACTGCTTCATTATCTGAGGAGTTATGAATGGTACTGAACACTTTATAATCATCAATGTCCATCCTCACTTCCGACCATTTGCTGCAGGGAAAGTCATTGATAAAGCAGCTGAAGATGGTTGCGTCTAGGACACTGCCATGAGAAATTCTTGCAGCAATATCTTGGGGCTGAGATGATTGGCCTCCAACAACCACAACCATTTTCCTTTGTGCTAGGTATGGCTCCTGATTCCCATCCATAGCCTGAGGCTACTTAAAAGTGTTTCACATCCAACAAATTGCTTTTGAAGCATCACCTTTGTTGTAATGTTGGCAAATGCAGCAGCCAATTTGTTCTGCACAAGTTTCCATTAACAGTAATGTAATAAATTAAAGAAAGAATGATCAGTAAATTTGTTTTTGGTGGTATTGATTGAGGAATAAAGTTTGTCCAGAATGTGTATTCAAATAGAGCCATTAGATCTGTTTATATACACCTGAGATCGGGCTTCAATTTAGCATCTTGTGTGAAAGAGTATAGCTCAGCAGCGTAGCTGGCCCACAATACAGTAGTAAAGTGTCTGCCTGCAATCTGTGCTCAAGACCTGTAGTTGGCCTTGAAACCACAACTTGCTGAGTCAGAAGCAAAAATGTTACCACTGAGCCAAAATAATGTTTCTGAACCAGGAACATTTGTAAACAAAATCTGTACCACAAGATTTTACTCAGTTGCAAAATTGAAAACAGATGTCAAATAGATCACATTACTAATATGGTTTTTGAGGTAAACTTAATTTTCATCTTTGAAAAACAAATTCAAATAGACCATTTGAGCTTTAGTTAATTGCCCTAATACAAACTGCGCAAAGTATAGAAAAAAAGGCCCAATTGTAAATTTCAATCCTATATGATTTTCGATAAAGTCTAATATAAAAATATACGGAGAGACAAATGTAATATCTTGTATGTTAACCATCACTTTTGTTGGTGTATGTCTTACCATGATTACACTCCCCCTCCCCTCCTCTTTATAGCTACTGAATGAAGTACGCACCCTAGATCTGTCACACTGTGATAAAGCTATTAACCTGGGAGCTATTTCCAAGCTATGTTCAATATGCATCTCTCTGCAACTAATTTTCAAATTCTGGCAGTAAAGATGTTAGAGCACGCTTATTTCCTATTTAAGTCTAGAACTATCATTTATACAGACAGAATGATCTGGGCCAATACCAATACAAGTGACAAATCAGGTAAAGATGTTTTGTGGAAGTTGTCCATCAATGCTTAATTATAAATCAAAATTATTATTCATACACAATGGGTAATGTGAGCTTGACTGTAGATCAGCTTCATCTTCTGTGGGTGCAAGCTGCAGTTACACAATTCAGATGCCACAATTGTATAAAGCTCATCGAGGATGTTTTTAGGTGCAGAAGAGGTTGTTGCCACTTTTCCCTTTTGAAAGCTGCTATCAGAAAGTTCCTCTGCATAATTTCCTTTTGTTTTACAATGGATTGTTTAAACTTTTTTAATTATGCAGTTCTACATGAATAGAGAACGCACAATGTTTAAAGATCTAAACAATTCAACCTTTTTTTGTTATTGGTTATTCCCAAAACAGCAGGTGATATAATTGAGCATCCAAAGGCATGGCTCTGAAGACGAATACAAAATGGTGCTCCTGGTGTGTCACAGAACTCGGGTTAGCTTTGTAGAGTTTTTGAAAACATCAGCCTTGCTCAGTAGGATGGTGAACAGAAGCAACTTTGAAAGTAGATTAGCATATAACAACCTACAAGAATCAGGTGAAGTTTTATTTAATGCTGTATGGAAAAGTTAATCATGTAGATCAACATTATGCTGTAATTTTTAAAAATATCACAAACACAAATTGTATTTCTCAGTTTAAGTTATACAATCAATAAGATACCTAAAATACTTTTTGTAACAGTAAACGCTGATTCAATATATGCCCAACTTTTCGTCATTATGTTCCTGTTGACATTTGTCTTCTCAAGTATCAATATCTTAGAATAGCCTATCATTTACTTTATCTTAAAAGCCTTTTTTTATTTTCAGATTACAAAGATTCATTACACTCATGACAAAATGTTTTTATGTATGTTGTTGTCACCTTTTCACTTGATGTTAATTGCACATAACAGAGCTGAAATCATTTTTTTCAGTTATCAATACTGGTTATTATTTAGGGATTGGCACTTTTTATTGTTTGTTTTTAGACTATGACAGTTTTTGAGAAAACAGATATTACAAGTGATAAGAAGTTTAATGGCGGGAAGTATTAAAACAATGCATTGAACTCTAAAGTTAGGGTAATATGGTAAATTCAATTGATGGTCGGTATGTTTCATTCATCTCATCTTGCAGATGGGAAGGTTTATATCTGTCTGTAGCTGGAGAATATAATCAAAAGTCACAAAACTGCAGTGGTAACCATGACATAGGGCTGCATTTTACACGCCCACCCCCGAGCTCACCCCCATAATATGGAAGGTTGACCAAAATCGGCAGCTTGCCCATCATATTTACGTAAGTAATCAAGGGCCAATTGGGCTTGTTAATAAGCTTCTAAACAAGTCCGATTGACCCCAATAACATGCTGCCCATGCCATAAAACGGTTGATATGGGCAGTCGGGCAGGACTAGGCAAACTGCTTTTTAAAAGAGAATTTTCAAAGCGCAGGAAGGAAGGGGAGGAGATACTATCTTCGGGGACTGACCCTTGTGGATTCGGGTACAGCCCCCCAAGATAGAACCCACCCCTTTCTTTTTACCCTCTGCTCCATTAAACACACCATCCCCACCTCCCTTCCCTAACCTGTCCAAACCCTCCTTGCCCAAGACCCTAGATTTACCTGGCTCTGGAATCCATTGGGTGCGAGCTGTACCCCCGCTGTTATATTCTATCCATGATGTAACTTGCTATTAAGCAGAGCTTTTATTTCAAAGGAATTCATTTTATCACTTTCAATGATCGCTTTCTTCCTTGCCTGGCAAATTGAAAGTGACAATGGAAAGGCTTCACTCTACTGGTATCTTGCAGATTTGAAACCTTGCTTATTCTAATCTGTTTATTCTAAACTTTTAAGGAGGCTAATTAGTTACACATTGTGTAACAATAGGTACAGTGATAAAGTATTGCATTCCAAAGACAGACTTTTTGAACAATTGGTCTCCTGAATTCAAGTATATTAAACTAAGCTAACTATGTTATTGAATATTCTGTTTCTGTAATGTAAAATTCTTTATCTGTAATATTGGAAGATTACAATATTGTACAGATTACTAATATTACCGATGGGTCTGTGGCATGATGTGTTTCAGAAGGAGGTTAATATCTTCATAAGGCAAAATCAGATTCCAACAAAAGATTACAAAACAACTACTTGTTTTTTTTTTTTGCTTGCTAAGATTATTTACTACTGTTTTCCCTATCCTTTAAAAAGGTTTTTGCTTGCACGGCGAAATTTTTTGACTGACTTGACCTCTGGTCTGCCTAAATCAAATCTTCTCCAACATATTAAGGTCCAGACCTACTCAGCTACTTTATCTGGCTTCAACTATCTTTCCCACTCAAACTGACTCTGACTTGGCCTTTCTGCCTATTCAAATTCAATATGATCTAGCATTTTCCAGCCATTTAACTTGATTGGTGCTTTCTTACTTACCTGATCTTAAATGGTTATTCTCCCTATTGTCATAAGTTTCAATAGTGTGTTTATTTACTGCTGTGGGTTTTTAACTTTGTTGTGAGAAGATTGTGACAGATAAGACTAAATACATCTCTGTAGTAAAATACTAATTTTATGTGAATGCTATCTGAGGGTTCATTTCTGAATGCGCAACTTTGAGTGATATTCAGTGTGAGCTTGTGATTACCTGATCTCCTTGATTCTGTCGATCAGTACAAAGACAAGCAAACCGTGAGAGAAAATAAAGAATGGGCAGGAGATAAGCAATGACTTAGATGAAGGGACCTTAGGCATGGTAGCTAAATTTGCAGATGGCACAAATACAGGTAGGTAAGTATACTGTGAAGAAGACATAAGGGGCAAAATTTTTAGCTCAGCAGGGTGGGTGTGTGCTCGACCTGCTTGAATGTAAAATGACAGGTGTTGTCATCGGGCTAGTGTCCCGATGTCAACGCGCAGTTGCGCGATATTTCATTTGGTGGGCACGCACCAGAGTTAGCCTGTTAAGGCCATTAAAGGATCAATTATATAGAATTTTTCGATGCCCGTCCAAGCTTGTGGTTGGATGGCAGCTGAAAAGGCCAAGTAGCCTTTGCACTTTTTAGTAAACCTCATCCGCAGCGGGTGGGGGGAGGGGGCGGGGTGGTGGTTGAGGTTTTCTAAAGCAATAAAATAAAAAAATTAAAATTTAATTAATAACATGTTCCTGTTCGTATGACAGAGTCACATGAGGGGACACTTTTTATAATATTTTTAATTCCTTTATTTTTTTTTAAACCTTTCATCTCCCTGAGGCAGCTCTGTGCCTCAGGGAGATTTTCAAACACTCACTTGCACACATGTGCAAAGTTCGCGCTCGCCCCACTCGCCCTCCTACCCCCACCTGCACAGGCAGTGCTGAGCGCTGCCGATCTCGTTTCACACTGGTTGGGCCTTAATTGGCCCACCAGTGTGAAAACGCCTTCTGGCCTCGAGCCCGCCCCAGCTGAGCCTGCTCAACAAGGATGAAATTCTATCCAAGGAGTTTGCAGACAGATATAGATAAGTTGACTGCATGGGCAAAAATCTGGCAGGTGGAGTGTATTGTTGGTAAATGTGAAGTTGTTCACTTTGGCAGGAAGTATAAAAAAGCAGAGTATTACTTAAACAGAGAACAACTGTAGAATTCCAAGGTGCAGAGAGATCTAGATGCTCTTGTGCATGACTCTGCCTCAGAAGACAATGGAGGCAGGGTCACTGGATATTTTTAAGGCAGAGGTAGATGGATTCTTGTTTGGCAAGGGAATCAAAGGTTATTGGAGGTAAATGGGAATGTGGAAATTGAAACACAAACAGATCAGCCATGATCTTATTGAATGGTAGAGCAGGCTCAAGGGGCTGAACGGCCTACTTCTGCTCCTATTTCGTATTTTCGTTTGTTCGTATAATTTCAGGAAGAGAGAGAAAGAGAAAGACAGGAAAGCACTGTAGAAATTAATTTTTGCTGCAATCATTTCTCATGCCTAAATAAACACAAAGCATACTATTTTAGCAGTAGGATGGTCTCCATCCAATCTATTCAGGCACTGCTCTTCTGCTAAACTTGCAGTAGCATTTTTTTCTAAGTTAGAAGTTTGATTAATTCAGTGAAATTTGTTGGGCGTGAGCAAGACAGATGTTGGGCCTGCACTGATCAGAATTCTTCAGCAGCCCTCACTACCTCCATCATAAGTTAAATAATAAATACTTCATTGTTATTATAAAATATATCCTATGGAGCAGGAGTGCTCCATCAATTCTACAGGAGTTGCAAACACTCCCACCCTCATGTATCTCCTTCTGACACTTAGCCCCCCACCCCAGCTATCACCCATATCCTGGGACTTACCTGAAGGCTGCTGCCAGCGAGGCATGTGGGCCCCGACATCAATGTCTTCATCTGAATGCGCTGCCTGTGGGGTCGTGACCGGTGCTAATAGCTTATGCCCAGTATGCTGATGAGAGCTGAGGGTAAATTTTCATAGATCCTTGGAGCTCTTGTTTTAGGCGTGAGATGCTTTGTACCAGACCTTCATCCAAAATTAGGACCAGACCAAAATCAGTATTTCTTTCATTGCGAACAATGGTATGAGGGATTAAATGTTCAACAGTAGAAGTTTGAGCCATGCCCCTTTGTGCTGTTAACATGTTATGAATTTTGTTGGGATTATTCTTCTGCTTTCTGGAATAGAACAATTAAGACTGGAGACATTCACATTCCCACTGCATCTACATATCTCTGAATGGGCTGGATATAAAACTGATTTCATTTGATAATTTTAACAGCAAGTGCATTTATGAGGCCTAATTTTCTATTTGGTACTTGAGTTTTAAAGAGCTGCTGTTTATTCATAGTGTGGCCTTAGTGTCCCCAGTCTTAACTGTTCTATTCCAAGAAGCATGATGGTGAAGGATAGAACTGGAGCGAAACTTTACACTTTTATAAGCATTCTTTTTCAAATATGCACCTCCTAACCTAACCACCAGAGTTTCCATCTGTTCCTTTTTATTGGGGAACAAGTGAATCTCCAGTTAATGCCCATCATCTGCATACAATTAAACACAATTAACATTTACAAGCATAACCATTAAGTTACCATCAGCGGACTTGGTAGCGCATAATTGTACACTTTACAATGCAGTAGTTTAGTTTAAATGTTATCAGTATCAATTGCCATTTGTGTCATCATAAAATGGTGGTTAGATGCAGCACACAGCTAAATCCATTCTATATGCCTGACTTTTCTATAGCAAGATAATTGCGAAACATATTTTTTTCAATTAATTTGTTACCAAAAAATTCAGCAGCACAAACAGTATTAATCCCTACATAATTTCTGCTTTGATTGAATAATCTGGCTACAGAAATGTATTTATTATATAAATTATTCAGTCTATGTATTCTTCTAAAGATTAAGAAACATTAAATCCAGGTTTTTGCATAAGTATTCAAGCATACGGGGATATTTCAAAACAAGCAGCTTATGACATTGATCTACTGTAAGTCATTCGTGTCTGTCAGGTTTTATTATTCATTTGGCTTGTGACTGATATAAAACTAGAACATAGGAAGGTAACATTACGCATTAATTAAATAAAGCTGTTGTCCCTGGAAGAAAGTCATACAAAGTCTGCATTCACATTTCAAATCAGAAAGTTAAAAGTAAACTGCTTCAGAATATGAGTGCTTTTGCAGAGGAATGAGTAGAATGATCCTCGTAACAATTTTGCTTTTTCTCTTGGCCTTCATTAAGTAAGAATTTAGGCCTAGGTTATAATGAAACTCTCAATAATTAAACCAGACCTGAAAATAGGCGTAGGGATTGCAATGCCTATTTATTTCTGCACCCATTTGTTCTGATGCAAGCAAACTCCTGCTGTTTGCTAATTTAAATAATAGCAACATGCAGCCCAGAGCTAAACCCACTGTTGACTGGCTGCATGTCTCAGCAGGAGGACAAAGTTTGTACAAGGCTAGTATCGTACAACTTAAAGTTTGCCTACACTTCTATAAGCCAGAATGCACCTCTTAAAGTGGAGATGCATTCTGGCTGAAGCAGGTGCTGGGAAAGAGATTCTGACCTGCAAGAAGATTGACTAATGGCCCCACACAGCACACAGCATGCTCCAAGGTTCTCAGACACAGCTCTGGGGGATTTGGTCCAGGAGATTGACAGAAGGAGAGAGGTCCTCTGTCCATAGGTGACCAAGAGACTCTCTGGATAAACTCAGAGAAGCCAATGGAAATGTATAGCCATCAAGGTCAATGTCAGCAGTACAGCCCCTAGGATCTGGATACAGTGTCACAAAAAGCTTAATCACCTCAAACAGGTGGCCAAAGTCAGTGAATTCATCTTCAAATACCACATTCTTACAACTGAACCTCTAGCCTCACCCGCTGGTCAATTTACCACCACTCTCACAACAAACTCCAGCAATCACAACTTATACATCACATTTATAGCTTCACCTTACACTGACAACCTTAGCACTGCTGCAAATCACACACCCACATCTCACAGCTCACACATACAGGCAGCTATTCAACTATGGCAGGCACATCACCCAAACAGAATGCACCATTCACTGGCACACTTCTCACAAGATGGATTATAACTTGAGGCAGTGTCACTGTGGGAGTGAGGGGTGGTGCTGGACCAACCATATAAACTGAACTGGACCAGCTATTTCAATACTGTGGCTGCAAGAGCAGGTCAGAGGCTAGGAATTCTGCACAGAATAACTCAACTTCTGACTCCCCAAAGCCTGTCAGGAGTGTAATGGAATACTCTTCACTTACCTGGATGAGTGCAGCTCCAACAACACTCAAGAAACTCAACACCATCCAGGACAAAGCAGCCCACTTGATTGGCACCCCATCCAGCACCTTCAACATCCACTCCCTCCACCATTGATGCACAGTGGCAGCTGCGTGTACTATCTAGAAGATACGGTGCAACAACTCATCAAGGCTTGTTCGACAGCACCTTACAAACCTGCGACGGCTACCACCTAGAATGACAAGGGCAGCAGTTATATGGGAACACCACCATCTGAAAGTTCCGCTCCAAGCCACACACCATCCTGACCTGGAAATATATCATTGTTTCTTCACTGTCGCTGGATCAAAATCCTGCAACGCCCTCCCTAACAGCTCTGTGGGTGTACCTACACCACATGGACTGTAGCGGTTCAAGAAGGCAGCTCACCACCACCTTCTCAAGGGAAATTAGGGATGGGCAATAAAATGCTGGCCTAGCCAGTGATCCCAACAACCCATGAGAGAATAGAAGAATTATTAGTTGAATCTAAATTTCACCAGCGGGAATTCAACCAATGCCTCCAGGCTATTAGTGTAGACCTCTGGATTACTAGCCCAGTGGCATTACCACTATGCCACTGTGTCCCCATGAAATTGGGGGGGTGGTGGGATGGGGGGTGGACTGATTACAGTGTGAGTGTGTATGGGCAGAAGGCTGATTACAGTGTGTATTAGGTGGGGTGGGAAAGGGCTGATTACAATGGGGTGGGGAGAGGATTACTTTGTTTGTTGGGGAGGGCTGTTTATGGTGTGTGTGTGGGGGGGAGGAAGGGGCTGATTACTGTATGTTTGAGGGGGAGGGTCCTCATTACTATGTGTGTTGTGGGTATATGAGGAGGGGCTTCAGTGAGTCTTCTGTCACTGGGGAATGGGAAGATCTTGACAGAACTCTCAGTGGCCAGTAACTGCCGTGTGTTAAGTTCCAAGCCTGTTCAGAAGCACTTACTTTCCACTTTCCCCAAGTTGGGACGAGCAGAGCTCCATATTCAGGTAAGTTATTTACCCTATAAATTCAATCAATCTTATTTTACAGCTGGATTGTGTGTAGCAGAACCTGCAGCCCATTTGGAATCCTCGGTAGAAATTTAAAAGTTTATTTGATGCGTCTCACATTAAAATCAATGATTTCAAGGTAGCCTTTAGGCAATCCTGATATGATGTTGCTATAGATCTGTAATGCTGAATGCAAATATGAATTTCAAAAGTATCTGCTGCTTCCAGGCCAAGGTCCATGAGCTGGAGTGGCTCGGATGAAGTAATAGACTGGTGAATACATAAAATAATAGCATTTTTCATAACATAGATTTTCATATGTATTTGATCTGTTATATGTTGATTTATATTTTATAAACTTTAACTATCCTGAATGTTACTGTGTTGCTTTATTGCTGTTTTGTTTTTGTTAGTGTCTGGGTCATATAGATTTTCAAGTATTAAAATGGGTTCACATTAGAATATAGTTTGGGAAGTACAGGGTAGGGCCTCTTGCATTAGGGCAACATTCACTTGTTTTGGGTTATATTATGAGTTTTTATGGGGGTTAAATAGGAATTCCCTACTTGACCCATTTGATAGGGCTTAAAACAAAAGATTGACCATTTGATCTGACAGCTGTCTAACCCATGGATTTATTGAGTAGGAAAGGTGGTTACACAATACCTTCCCTAACCTGAATAACTGCTCTGGGTATGATCGCTATCCCATGCCTGCACTCTAATGGTGCAACTAGGTGATGCTTTATCTACACTGGACCTGCACTCTGGCTCCACATATTACACCCACACATCCAGAATCCCTTGTTCTTATTACATCAGTCTAG
Organism: Carcharodon carcharias; assembly: GCF_017639515.1. NCBI lineage: Eukaryota > Metazoa > Chordata > Chondrichthyes > Lamniformes > Lamnidae > Carcharodon > Carcharodon carcharias. The sequence continues at coordinate 86,005,430 of NC_054483.1, read as the reverse complement.
ATAAAGACCTTTCAAGTCAGGTAACATGGATGATCTTCATATTATTTATGTATCCTTCCTTCTATGAATCCTATTGATTCAACCCTGAACACTACCCACTTCCTTGTTCTTTCTAATTGGGGCAAACACAGGCATTTTTCACATATAATATAGTCCCTTATTTTTTATCCCTTTTCTATCCTTTTTTCCCCTAATCACCATTCCCTCCACCACCTCTCCCCGCAGCACCACCCCCCCCCCCCCCCCAAATAGGGCTATCTATTACTTGTTCCATGTTGTTCTTCCACAGATTGCTGACGCTCATTCTGCTATTAACACATTCTGCTTTCTTACCTTTATGCCACCATCAGCACTTCTTTAGCCCTTACCAGTACCATTAACTCCCTTTGTCACTTTGTCCATGACATCTTGTTCAATCTCTCCTTATTATCCACTAGTACTGGCCTATCCAGCTTCATCTGCTCCACCCCCTTAAACAGTATAAATTTCATCACATTTCTACTTCTATTGAGCTCTGAAGAAGGGTCTTATGGACTTGAAACATTAACTCTGTTTCTCTCTCCACAGATGCGTCAGACCTGGTGAGATTTCCTAACATTTTCTGTTTTTATTCCAGATTTCTAGCATCTTCAGTACTTTGCTTTTGACACAGACACTTTTTTTAGTTGTTCTCTCATATCCTCATCAGGTTTCCACATTGATTCTATGTTTATCCTATTCCAAACTGTAGCACCTGCTGGAGCTCCTACTCTTATTCACTCTCGCAATTCTTGACTCCTTCTCGCATGCTCTGTACCATTCCTATGACTGACTTTAACCGTATAACACTACTCATCACCTTGGCAGATTGTGGGGGAAGGGACACAAACTCTTCACTAAATTTTCCACCACTCTTTTCCAAAAAGTCCTTAACTACTTGTTGTATAATTTTACTGTAGATGGTTGCACAGGTGTTTAATTGTCCTACTCCTCTTGCTACCCCTTCCCTAATGTTATGTACACCTGCAAGACATAACAGTTTCTTAGGTTAATACAAAGATAAAACAGGAGATATACATGTATACAGATATTCTTGGAATTACAAAGTGGCAGTATTCTAATACCCTATCTTTCTTCTTTAAGATATCCAAGAACTGCCACCTGGTCAGTCATTGAATGAAGAACAAAAGATGGAAGAGCAGGAAGACAATGATAAAGAAGTATTCCCATCATTTGCTGTCACACTCAGATACCAGCTCAGATATTAACACTATGTGTACTTTAGAGGACAGCTTAGAGGTGGGATTTGCATGTGGTTCGAGTGACCTGTAGCTGGGGCAGGGGACAAGAGAAGCACAGGAGGGCAAAATTCCATCTGCGAACTGCTACTGAAGATTCAGATTAGATTCGATGGAATGAGATGGAAGAGGACTAATTGGAATACACACAGAAATATTTGGTGCACTGGCAGGCCTGCCTGCTTTTGGTCACTGTCAAGGAGCATGGAAAATTGTAGCACAGACCTGGTGCAGGGTTTTGTGTGGAGCTTGAAGCCTGTCCTCTGCAGCATGAAATTAATGACCAACTGCTTGGAAACATTTGCGGATCCATCTGCGATGCAGTGTCTGATGGCTGATGTCTCACCTTCCATTGTAGTAGCCACCTAACCATTAGGTCGTGCAGTAAAACATCAGATTGAAGTCATGCAATCTTAGCTTGCTGCCAGACTGTCTTAGACAGCTGTCATTATAGCTTCAGATACCAATGTTCAAAGGGTCTTGCCGGATGTCACAGCAGTCCAGCAATCTGTCCTCCAACATATTACTAGGATTGCTGAGGTGCAGCCCCAGGGCAGTAACTGTGGCTCTGTGAAACATGAACATGCTGTTTTCTTTCAGGATAACAGGATTCATCATCCCATCACTGCTGCTCTGCCAATGCTTTTGCTGTTGCCTGTTAGTCAGCCAGCTCTTCCCCATGAAAATGTGTTGCAGTTCAAGGATGAGCGTTTTAGGACCAGAGCTGGTTGAGGTCATCCTACGAGACTATCTACAATCTCTTCCATGGAATAGAAGCAGGCTTGCATCAGCCATTGGGGCAGAACTACATAGGAGAACGATGAGGGGTAAAGGCAGATAGAAGACAGGCACTAAGAGAATGCACAAGGGTGATTAGTTCACTTTTTTATGTAAAATATTGGATGGTTTGATTTATAAATTTGGTTTGAAATGTTTATCTTGTGGTGGCTTTTATTCTAGAATTGTGGTCAAGAAGACCCTATGATGGTTAGTAACAGAGGAACTGTAAGGTGTGGGACTATTCATGAATGCAGAATGGGGGTTGTGTTTACTGGTACCCCAATGAGATGAGTAGATCAAAACATGTCCGACCAAATGTATTAATGGAGTCCTCCTCTTCCTCCTCATTTTCTTCAATTTGTTGGCATATACCTGCCAAGCCCTCATGATGGCTAGGATGTGTAGCATGCAGCAGACCATGATATAGCTGAACATTCACTTTCCTTATTACTGTAGGGATTCAACAGAGCAGTCTAGGCAGTGGAACCTTTAATTAAACATGCAAATGATCTGCTCTATCATGTTTTCTGTGGCAGCATGGCTTTTATTATGTGCTTATTGCTCTTGTTGTTATAACCTGTATGCTTCTTAAGACAGTTATGTTTTAAACTCTTATAATTTAAGAGAAAAATAGAATGTCCTGGAATGGGGAATGTTGTGAAATTGTACTGAACACTGCCCAGTGACCGATCCATGTGATCTGGTTGCCATGAGAACAGTGGGCCCAGATCAAGCCCTGTTGAAAGTCAGGTGCAAGCTTTAACATCGGGACAGAAAAGAGAAAGAAGCTGTTCTTGCTGTTTGCAGCCTTACAGACTCTCAGAGTCAGTTAGACCAAAGGTTCTGGAAGAACACAACCCACTGCTCCTATGCCAAGCAGAGGAAAAGGACTGCTTTTGGGGTAACCACCAAGTGGAGGTCTGATGAGGTTGGAATTGATATCCAAGGATTTGAGGATTGTGATGAGTGAAAGAACACGGAATTACCAGAGGGAACCTTACAATGGGAAGTCCATTCGATAATGGTCAAAGGACTGAGTGAAGGGGGCTTTGTTTAAAAGGACACCGGAAGGTTTATCCTGTTGAAACAGGGAGAAGAGATTCTGAAAGTGCTGGGTGATCTTTAGACTTAAACTTAAGACAATACGTCTACAGAGAGTACAATATAATTTACAAACATGGCATGGAGTTTTCAGCTTTGTTAAGAAGTTAAGGGGGTTACCTTTTCTGTAGTTTAGTACATTAGTTGGCTACTAAGTAATGTTTAGTCAAACTTGATTTTAGTTTGTTTGTTGCAGTAAAAATCTTAAAATGCAAAATCTTGTTGTGTGACCCTTCAGTTGGTCCACTGGGAAATTCATAACTCGTTTCCAAAAGTTATCAGTCTATACATAGATCATAAAAATGTGTGCATGAGTTGTGCATCAGAGTTTTAGTCAGGCAGCAGACAGCCCTGTGCCTCAGTAGCCACCCACTGATTTGTCACATTGGCTAAAACAACATGTCATACAGTGGACTGCTGCAGAATGAAGGAATCATGAAAGCTGCCAGAATACAGGACATTGACCTGCATAATGTGCTGAGTACAGTCAGACACCAGCTGGACATTGAGGGAGTGGAATCCCTCTGATTGTGGTAAATAACAGAATTGATGTGTTGTGCCTGCTAAGTGATGTGTGTGCAGCCAATAGCAACCTGCACTGTGGGGAGTCCAGTAATCCTAGAAAACGCATGTGCTCACTCTTCCTTCTGTATTGCTGAAAAAAGATATTTTGTCAAAGCTTTACACCTTACAATGATCAGGACAATTGCAAGAATACCAATGTCAGGGGAAGCAACAACTTTATTCTGCATGAGAAGATAGTGCTGATTGGTTGGCAAGTGGACTCTGATTGGTAGATGCATTGCCTTGAATAATGCACTAGCTAATGGTGACTGACAGTTAACTGCTAAGCATTGTTTGAAATTTAAATGAGGCAGCTTAACTCTGATTGGTCAAGGCATTGCCCTGAGGAATGAACCAGTGAATGGCTATCACTTATTTTGTTTAGCTGAAACAGGCACAATGTGTGTACATGTTCTTTCTGATTGCAAAGAACAGGGCCCTGTGTGTTAATATATGTAACTTCCAGTACATGCAAATGCACCACATTACAAGCCTGACTGATAATCTTACATATGTCCAAATAATTTTGAGCATGCTGAAGATTATTTAGCAAATAATGTCCATTCATGGAATCACATCCAATGTTGGACACTGTGTTTTGAGTTTTGCAAGCACGGACTGGTTGGACATGGTCTGTATCCTGCCCGTTGCGAACAGCAGAAGGGGCATGCTGTTTGATGCGATGTGCCAGTCTTTGGGACATACGGCCTACATACCTAGCATCACACCGGCACCGAAATTCATATACCACGTTACTAATTTGTGTGACAGGTAGAACGTCTTTTTGGCTTGGGGCAGCATCCTGTTAGTGACGAATACCACTCGTGTTGCTACTGCATAGTAGCAGCATGAAACAACTAGCTTCACCTGTTGCTCAAATTTTTGAGATATCTTGCTCTTCCAGGGTAACCTGAGGTAAACTGGGCACATTCCACAACTGAAAATGATGGCCTTAGGCCTGTTTATGAGTTTGCACCATGTGCAGCGCGAAATGATCTGACCAGGGTAGCATTATCCCGCAGGATGTCTTTCATGTGCTCTATTTCAGTACCAAGCTTGCATGGTGAGCAAATGGCTTGGGCCCTATTTATGAGGATGCTGATAAGGCCAACATTATAGCAGTAGAAGCTGTAAGAATCCCAACACATGTATTGACCAGTGAAGGCAGGCTTGTGGTGGACCATTGATACCAGCTTTGCTAGGGCTCCTTGGAAATATATCTCCGTTCCTTCATTGTTGCTTGGTCAAAATCCTGGAAACCCCTCCCTATCAGCACTGTGGATGCATCTACACCACTTGGAATGCAGCAGTTTAAGAAGGCACCACATTCTCAAGGGCAATTAGGGATGGGTAATAAATGCTGGCTATAGTGTTTAATTATTCTGTGTTTGATAATGTGAGTCTGTTTACTATTGATGCTCACCATGCTTGATTGGTTAAGCCTTGGTGTGGATTTAGGGAAAAGTAAGAGCTGAAAGCCAGAGCTGAAGCATGGAATAGACTTTTAAAACATTGTATAAAACTTTTAAAATAAAGTTTTGGCACACATATAAGCTGGTGTGTCACCTCTGCATAGCTCTGAGATATAAAATATACAACACTGGCCTTGCCAGCAAAACCTACATCCCATGAATGAATAAAAATAAATCTGTATTTTTCTGCATTGAGATTATATTCACTACTGCGTGTTCAGCTATTCTTTCAAATTCTGCATTGCATTATTTTTATTCATTCATGGGATGTGGGGTTTGCTGGCTGGGCCAGCATTTATTACCCATCCCTAATTGCAGGGCAATTAATTCATTAAACATTCTTAGTCAACTCTAATTGACATTCCTTTGTTATAATGAAACTAAAGGTCTATGCATAGCCTATTTTCTGCTTCATCTTGCTATTAGTTGATATAACCTAGGTGCAGTACTGTTTTGTACAACATTCATAAAATATATGTCAAGAATAGCAAGTAACAGGTCACAGATGCTGTGTCAAATTTTAATTGCTTTTTAAAATAAAATCATGATATGGATGGAGTGTTGTCTGGAAATGTACCCTCGCATTGTGAATAAAATAAAAACCTGAAACATTTTGGCCCGAAATTTGTGGTGAGCCATGAAGGAATGACATTTGGTGTTCATCGTGGTTATAGCTTTCACAGACTTTTGACTGGCATCTTAGAGTTCCTGGAGATCATTTCCGGCACAGCATCCATTACAAGTAGTACAAGCAACAACATGTGTGTTCAGCCAATCAGATTGAAGAATTCCTACTGAGCTATGCAGAGTCTGAAACAGCATGTGCAAATTAGCATATTTAATTCTATGTAAAATCATTTTTAAGTTGCAAAATAAAGAGAGGGAAAGAAAAGCGAGATTAATAGAAAGAAGAAAAAAGAGACAAAGATAAAGTTGGAAAAGAATTTTTTAAAAAATCTCCAATAATAATTAAATTATGAAGGAATGAGAGGTTGTTTATAATTAATTAAAACTTACCCCATTGTTAAAAATTCACTTACATCTGAATGCACTTGCCCTATCTTCTTCTAGCCTATCTAATGGATAAGTACAGCAACTTCACGTCCGTTATGGATTTCAATATGTTACAAATGCAAGGTTTATAATATGATAATATTTTAAACTAACATAAGGCAAAATGGAGTAATGAAGAATGTCATGTGATCTGCTGCATGTTCTGCCTGACAGCAAGGCTGTATGCTTTGATTATCATGGGAACCAGGGACCCAGATCAGATGTTATTGAAATGCATGTGCCAGGTTTAACACCTGAAAACAGAGGCAGAAGCAGAAGCCCTTGTTATTGCAGACTTTCTGTCTGAGACTTTGAACAGCAACAGAGAGAGGGAAGGAACAGTAGTTGCTGTGGTTTGCAGAGGGAAAAGGCTCTTTTCTCTGTGAGTTACTAGGCCAAATGCTGGGGAAAGCTTATCTACTGGTCAAGGAGAAGGAACCACTGGTGACCTAAGGGTGCAGGAAGATTTGCCTTGGCAAGGCCAAGAGAAGGAGTCACTGGAGTGGATCTTACTGCTGAAAGTGGGGTTGGGAATTCTCAGGAGACTGAAGGAAAGAACCGTCTATGGTCATTGGACGTTATGACTCGGCAAAATGGGGAGAATTGCATCTGTTGGAAGCTGTGTGTGACTTTAGACTGTTACCTGAAAAGACCAATTCTGCAGAAAGCATGCTGTAAATTATACATATGCATACGGTTTCGGTCGCATTAAGACAGTAATAAGGGTTATCTTTTCTGTAGTAATGTTTAGCCAATATAAAAACAGAAGATGCTGGAAAAACTCAGTAGGTCTGGCAGAATCTGTTCAGAGAGAAAAAGAGTTAACATGTTCATATGTCTCTTCTTCGCATCTGTGTTGTGCCCGAAGGCAGGTCCATCAATTGTACTCTGCAGGTATCAGAATGAAGACAATGTTTGATGCAGTAAGTTTTATCACTTCATAATTACTGTTTAAACTACTTCGATACCCACATCACTTCAGCAGGGGCTGGTTAGTAAAGTTGACTAGATAGTTTATGTGTAGTTCGCTATAATGGCAACAGTATGGGTTTGATTGCCATTCCTCACCCTGCCCTGAAAATGGAAGCTAATGGCAAACCATCACTGGAAAATAGTTCAGGGTGAAGCATCAGCAGAGAATGATTATACATAATCACATCTAGAATGGTTTAAGGGCACAAATCACAATGTACACATTGTAACCTCTCCAATCCAGAATGCTTGGGTCCAAGGCATTTCTAGATTTCAGAATTTTCTGGATTAAAGAATACTGTTACAATTCTTAACCACAAGTGTGTGAACTGTCTTGTTTTTTGTTTCATTGATGCGCAGAGGCTGTCAACATTGTAGCTGAGCTAACTTTATTGATAACGCATTTTCCTAACATAAGCACATACCTGCAGTAACTGAATTCTATCAAGACAAGCTCCAACATGCTATCTGACCTTCAACCTCCAGGTCAGGTGACCCTATATATATATATTTAGTACAGAGTACCGTATAGTATCTAATACTGGAGTCTAGTACCACAATTGGCTATTATCATGACATGAACCGAATATAAATATACACCTGAGACATACAACAGTGATAAAACATTATAAAGCGCTAATAAAAAATAGTTTTATATATACAAATACTATATCTTCCATGTTTACAAGGTACTGTATACTAAAATAATGTTGAGGGAACAGGTGATTCCAGGTGATCCAGAATTAGCACTATCAATAGGCCTGGGCTGGGGAAAGGAGAGTAATGATGATTTCCTAAACATTCAATACAAAAAGCTGAGAACAGTTTCCTTTCCTAGAAAGATGGCAAAATATCACCAGTAAGAAAGGCTTCAATTTTAAATTTAAATTCCTACTTAATTAACCTACTTTTCATTCTCCATCATTCATCTTGTCTCTCTCTCTCTCTCCTGCAATCTTCCTACTGAAACAGCCAAAGGCTGTTACTCTTAACTTCAGTAGAAGCAAAACCATTAGAATAATTATAAAGGTCATCACATTCACTATTTGGCGATTTGTTGCAGCACCGCGAATGTTGATTCTGAGTTGTGTGGGCCTCCTCAAAAAAATTCCAGACAACTGGTGTTTCCGGATTTCAGATTTCCGGATTAAAGAGCTTATAGTGTATTTGTTTTAAGCAGTGTTTGATCAGCTTGTGGTTGTGCTGTGGAACTTTTATGAACATCCATGAAATCAATTTATTGGAGAATATATAGATCACATTTTTGGAGGAAAGGGGAGTCCAATCAGACACTTATAAAGAAAATCAATCTACATGTATGGTATTGAAACTGTCTGTGGAAATTGTCCTAGGCTCTACAACTCCATCCTCCCATTCATATGAAACTACAAATGATTTTTTCCATTATTTTTGCATAACTGGCATTTTTTATTTGGCATTTTCAAAATAATGCACAGTGATAAAATTAAACATTTGTAAAAGCAACTTGTGCAATAAAAAACACCTTTGCAATTATGAAAGTATTAGTTAGGGTTTCCAGTTTTCTCACTTAAGTTACATTCAGTCCCACCCCTTCAAATATATGTGCTTATTAAGGTGAGAGATCCATTTATACCCTTCAGTGTCCACATCATGCACTTCCAGATCAGGTACAGCACAGGCAGGAGACTCTGGTAATATGGTTCAATTACAGCCCCAGTAGGGTTTATTTTTGCATTAACAGAGAAAGTATCCCTGCGGTCTGTGATGCAAACTGCCAATTAATTGTCATCTGAGTGGTGGCTGCTAAAACACATTTCATGTTGGACTCTTACAGTCAGTGGAGAGAAGAGACTTTTATTTAGCCTGAATGAATTGGAATCTGGTTTGCATAAGTAAAGAGACAGTTTGGTAAACTGCTGAACCACTCAGTCTTCCTGGGAAACCAGAAATTTAATGTCTTAACCAACATTTCCAGTAAGTGAAGTAGCTTGTTATTCAAGACCAATTGGAGAAGAGGAGAAACAAAAAAAAAATCTTCTGGTAACTGGCTCTTTCAAAAATATTAAAGCATACCTCTTGGTGAGTTAAGAGAGGAATATCACAACAGTACCTTTTTGGATGGCCAATGACCAGATCATCCAACTTCCACCCGAGGAACATAATAGATATGGAACGGTGGGCAGGGAGAGAATTAGGCAGTGGAAGCTCACCCAATCTAGCCATTGCTTCACTTTACAAACGAAATAGTTTATTTACTTAGAGATTATTTATATAAAAACATTAGGGGTAATTTTAATTGGCAGCAGGATTTGGATGGGTGATAAACTAGGCATGCATCAAATATGCCCAGCACCAGCAGCATGAGATCAGAGTAATTTTAACTCCTAGGCCTTATTTGTATATAATTGGGGAGCTTCCCGCACGATAGCATCTGGAAATATGTAAGCCTGTCCACTTGAGCAGCACAATTTCTGGCCAGCCTCCCCAGGTTTAATTTATACAGGAATGCACCTTTTAAAGGGAGTTTGTGTTTCCTAATTTGAGCTTTCATTAAATCTCTGCTGACCAGAATTCTGCTACCTGAACGAATTGGAGGGTGCCCCCCACCAAGTTGTCTGACACCTCCCTGGAGGTATAGGTGAAGAAATTAAGGGCAAAGAGGAAAATACTGTTTCCCACAAGAGCACCAGTTCCTCTTCAAACATACGCACCTCTTTCTTGCTGTCTCCAGAGATAACAACAGCATATTTTTCTCACATGACAGTAATTGCAGTTAGAAATTGGATTGCATCTGAATTGGGTCTTCTGGTGCCCTCATGGTAGTATATGTGCATTCAATAATGCCCTGAACATGAAGTAAGTCGGTTGTTACTCCTAACCATTGAACTCATATTTAGATTGGGACCCTTACACTGGGACTAAATATGGGCACCAGCTCTGTATCGTGTCAGGAGCAGTCACCTGACATAGCTTTTGCCTGGATTGGTCAATTAGTGGCCTGATTGCTTGTCTCCAACTAAAGACGTGTTGGGCTCTTGGAGCTGGAGAGCCAATATGAGGCTGTCTTGCAGTGAAAGAGCTGCAGCTTTCCACTGCAGGTAAAGGAGGAAGGCACCCTTTCAGCAACTTTAAAAAATCTGAAATTAAAAAATGGCCTTTGTTGCCGTTCCATGGGGCGGCCTGTGGCCGTAGCTGTAGTCAGGTAAAGGGGAGGTAACCAAATCACTGCCCAACCCCACTCAGGGTTGCCACCAGAAGGATCTCTGATGCCATGTAGGCTTGCAGGCTGATTGGAAAATTCCAGTCAGCCTCTGATAATTGGCTTTGATTTGCTTTTAAACTAACAAAGTACCTACCTCTTGCAGGTTGCTGTTCCGCCCCGATCTGGTCCCCAGGAATATGGCTCCAGGACTGTCTGGCGCTGACTAACTGGCACACTGGCCAGCGGCACAAAATTACTCACCTGCCCACCTCTGTTCCTGCCCCCATATGAGGGTGAAAGTCCAACCCTGATATGAATTGAGAATGCAATGGATTATTTGGCCTTGGTAAAGAGGGAGTTTGTTAACTGGATGATGCAGCTATGCATTGCAGACTGAGGGTTGCAGGACATGACTCTTGTGGTCATCTGGAAGGTGCATGTGGCAAAAAACCTTGAAGGAGATGATGGCTTTGACATTATCTGGTAAAACATATGCACTTGATCCAAAAGTACAGGTGTTGTTTGAAAATGCTTCAGAGGTCTGGTAAGGCCTGCCTGGAAAATTACAGCCTCCTGATTCAGTGCTCCACAGATAATTCCAGAAATGTGGCTCTTGGTCTGTAGATATCATTGGTGCAGTCCTCTCTGTCGTCTAAGAAGCTGTTCTTCTGGTCACTGGTGTTACAGCTGCTGCTTTTGCTGCTCCTTTTCCTCCGTCTAAATTAAAGTGAGAATAATGGCACTCAGACAGTTATGAGAGCTTCTTCAAGGTGAGCAAGGCAAAAGATGTTGGAAGGAAGCATTGGCAAGCTGAAAACTCTCTTGCAGATGTAAAAATCCCAATGGCACAGAATTGATTAGTGTTAGCAGGTTAGTGTTCCTTTAAGCAGTGCTTCAATCACCTTGAGAGGCCCATCCAGCCAGCTTCCCAACAGATTGGGCATTCAGCATGACTTCAGCGATTTCATGTTAAAATAGTGCCAGATCCTAATGACATCTTCCATTCATATTTGGTTGCATTCACGAGGCACTTGTCTGCTTTAATTGGCACTTTGGCCCTCTAAAAACAAACAAAAAGAGTGAATTGATTAAATTGTGTCTGGTGGCAAACCAGCAGGAACGTATGTACTCCTGAGCAATTTTAGCAGCACGTTTACTCCACTCTTGCAGTGTGAATTGGGCTAAGATTGTCCCAATTGTATCCAATATTAAAAACAAATGGCACATGATCCAAAAATATTATACTGCACATTATTTGGAGCAGATTACAGCTGATTATACCTGATTATTGCTTTATATATGTTCAAATACAGTGAAGTGCAATAAATTATTGTTGGATATGGCTTTAGTTGGTTCCACTGCTTTTCTTTAAAAATTGTCTAAGGAACAGAAATTATTACCAAGCCACTTAAAATAATTTTTAATTTTTGCATTGCTGAAAGCTGCAAACTTTTAAATTTCATGGAGCTTTTGTATGCCATTTCTCCTAGTGCAGCTTTTTATTCCAGTTGCATTCTTTATCTGAATGATTGGGGAAATCTACTTTTAACATTTTCATGCCATCTCCATAATAGAGCATTTTCTAATGCAAGACAAGAGACGTATAATGTCTGCTCCCTTAAATAATATGATACACCATTTTATGAATGAGTGACGATTTCACATTTTATTTTCATGACTATTTTAGTCACAGATGACCCTTTATGTAACATTGTCTTTGAGAAGTACATTATATCAAAAGCATTTTATGTGGGTTCAAAATTAATGAGGAACTCAGATAACTCATTTGATTTCAGAAATCATACTGTGTCAGTGTGAGAGATTACTGCATTTAATTTGACAAAGTTTTCCAGTTTTTGAGTGACCTGTTTAGTGCAAAATTGAGCATATTAAGATTTTATGTAGATGAAGGAAGCTTAAATGACCGTTATCTCTAAATTTCAAATACTATAAGATACATTATGGATCATGACAATAAAATTCTACAGTGGTAGGTTATAACCTCGCTACCATTTGGAATTAAGTGGACTAATGGAGCACAAAGATTTATTGCAGTGAAGGTTTCTTGCTGAACATGAGCCTGATCATTCCATTAATAATGACTGCTTATGAGGTATCTGTTTGGCATATCTGTTGTCCTGAAAACTTGAAACACACTGCGCAATTCTTTATGATGTGCTAGGTCCTCCTCCCTTTGGGTATTCTTGACCATTATTCCATTTGGATATATTTAAAACTACAGCCTCTTGAGAGAGTATTAGGAGTGACCTTTAACCTTACAATATTCATAGTTCAAATGGTGTGATAACATGCAGTGAATATTTACAAGCATACTTATAATATAATAGAGTACTGCTGTGAACATTAGCACGTATTTTCTGCTCAATCAGGCTTTGATGTAGAGCTTTGCTTTTACCCTGGAGAAATTGCATTCTCCAATAAGCTATGCTACTGCAACTCTGCTGAACCTAAACAGCTTGCATTTACAGGACTGAGTAGAAGCTGATTAAAAAGCAAGGGTGTACGTTTATACTTTGAAGACAAATAACCATGTCTGATTTTAAAGAATTGTACCATACATAATCCTATACTCTTTCGTAATGTCACATTCAAACATTTGTTGGCTGACATGATGGAAGTCCTATGGCAACTTTGCCCTTCAATTTTACAAAATGTGTTACTACTTATGAGTCCAACTGTTATATTTCATAGTGTATAGCAAATGTAGATGTCTGTTTTGTAAGCTAAAGAGAAACTTTTTTAGCATTAGCCAGAATGGGCTGAAGATTGAATCCAAACATTACATTAATTGAGAGCATATGCAATCTCAGATCTGATGGTTGGCAGAAAAAAACATTTCAAATTTATAATTCCGACGTACAATATACAACATGTTCCAGTTTGGCTTAAGTAGAGATTGCATTTCCTAGTTATTATTCTTCAGATTATGGCTATGCCTTGCCAAATTGAGAATGTGCTGTAGAATTATAAGATCAGACTGAATTTTCCATCAGTCTTCCCACTCATGTATGCTGTTTCTATCCAACACTCAGTCTAGGTTTATAATGACAGATATGTTAAAAGCAGCACTAAAGTTGGAAATAGAATTAATGATGGCCTCACAGATGGAAACACATTCTGCCTTAGTGTAGATATAAAGAAATGTGTTATTAGGTATTAAGATTTTATTCAATACGCATCAGATTTTTTTCTGGTAGCTACTTAGAATCATTATCTTCTACAATTCAATTTCAATGTTTAATTTTGATTTTTATTCACCGAGTACCACAATGTTTTCATATAAAAATACACAAATGACTGAGAGCAAATGATCATCGAGTCTGATCCACCTGATCATAAAACTTGGAAGCATTATGATTAGACACCCACTACACATCAGCAACCACATAATTCCCTGAGATAAAAATCCAGAACAAATAGTGGGAAAAAAAACTCCTGTAAAATTCCTCTCTGGCTCTCTGAGGTGGTCAGAAACTAATCCAGGAGACGACTCTGACCATACTTATAAAAGATAAGTGAAGTATCAAGTAATAAATAATGTGAACTCTGCCCAGCTCTCTTTTTAAGGTTTGCAGACAATCAGCATTCAAGTTACGAACTGACAACTTGTTCCAAAGGCCTGCTATCCTCTGAGAAAAGAAGAACCACAATCTAGTCTACCTTTACGTAATGGCATACACATAAATCTAGGGCTTTGCCAATCTATTCATAGGAGTGTAATATAGTCCCTCAACTGTTTTATATACTTCAATCAAATCACCCTGAAGTCTATACATCTCAAATGAATAAACCCAGCTTTTTATTCCTTGCTAACCAAGGTTCTGTAATCTGGGAATCATTGTCATGGCCTTCCCCTGAACAATTTCCATAGACTTTAGGTTGCCCATTATATAAGAAAACCAAAGCAGGGTGCAATATTCTTAATATAGACTAACCCAGATCTTGCTCAAGGACAAAATGGCGTGCTCCACTTTATATTGAATATTAATATTAATACTACTATATAGTACAACATTGGCCATAAATTGGTCAGAAAAACTAGGCTGAAGGGCTGATTTTACCCTTGAAGATGGGAAACAGGAATTGGGTCTGTTTTAGTGTCAGGAACAACTCTTCAGTGGGAAACTGACTGATTTTCAGTTTTTCCTGGAGATGAGCCCTCCAGGGTTATAAACCTTAATTGAGGCCTCTGGTTGTCCCGAGAGAGTTTGCGCCAAAGTCTGTCACGGCACCACTGGGACCCGGGATGCCACAGGCGCAAGTTATCTTGGATCGTGATTTTTTTTAGAGAAACTAGACCTTTTTTAGACTAGTTTCATTTTATATTCACTGATATAAGTAACAAGGTCCAGGAAGCCATTTTAACTCTACCACGTGGCTTCCTGCAGCCATTTCACACCCAGTACTTTTTCATTAACTACTACAGTATATTGATTATGTATTTGAAGCCAGTCAGGAAACAGATGATCTCTTTAAGAAATATACCGTGATTAATTTATAATAAGTGAATCAATGTAATTGCTAAATATACCAGAACGGCTGGATTTTTATTTTTAAATTAATGCTGCACAAGCTTAAATGTTTCTAGAAAATGCAGAGCTAGCAGAAACTGTTCAGACAAAGGAATCTTTCTAACTTTTGATAAGCCACAGGGCATCATGGTCTGCTGAGGTCTGGCTCAAGAATAAGGCTCGTTGTTCACAATCTGATCAAGATTAATAAGTAAAGAGCTATTGTCTTCCATGAACTATCCTTTTGACTGAGGTGTTATCACTGAAAGATGTAATTAAAGACCAATTAAATTAACCTAACAACAGATAGAGACACTTAATAACCTATCAGTGGCCTGACCTAACATAACATGATGTTCACTAAAAGGAATAAAACAGATCCCGTAAAATGTTCGCTACTATATGTACTGAGGAGATGTACCCGAAGAGACAATATTCAGGCCAGAATTATTGTTAACGAAGGGGTACTGAGGGTTACACTTCTTTGGCCTAATCAACTGATGTAAATTGTAAAAGTGTGTTTTGGATTGATAAACATAGTTTTTTTTCCCCCGCCTGTATTGATACCTTTCCTTATAAATAAGCTTCTTTTAATTTACCAACTAAGAGTTCTGTTACCTTCTGGGTCAAAAGTCTTTTTTGATGGAGTTATTTACAAATCATTGATGAATTGGGTTGATTGCATTATATACAATCAGAATTGAGTCTGGTTTGTTGCAGGAGGTGGTGAATTGATTGAAATATCAGATATGCAGACTGTATATGAAATTAAGAGGGATTACCTGTATGAATCCCTCACACATATGGACGTAAGTAATTCTAGTATTTTAGTAAACCTATCAAAATTCCAACACAGGAGAGCTGGAGGCCTGGCACCCATGAGGGAGGAGAAGGAGGGCACCTCTGTATTCAGCATCATCTCCCTTTTCTCCCATTTCCTTCTCCTCTCTTACCTCCTACTCCTCCCCACTGAGCTGTCCCCTTCCAGGGCCTCACCATCCTGAAAGTCCACACCTCTCTGAAGGGCCATGTTATGAAGTGTACCACAATGACTGAGACCCTTGTAGGAGGATTTTGCATCAAGAACCGGACCCAGCAGTCTCTGAACCTGCAATGTCCCATCAGTTATGATCCTGAGGTGTTTCCCAGTAGGGAAAGAGAGTATCTGTCACCTCGGTGATGCACTGGTGTGAAGGTGCCTGTGAGATGCCACAGAGGTCCACACTGATGAGGGCCCAGATTCTGTGACCATCTGCTTAGAGAAGAATATCACAGTCTCTATCAGCACTGGCTCTCAGTCAGCTACAGGCCTCTTTGCCTTTGCCTGTAAATCCTTTGCTCAGGGTCCCTCTCATCCCTCTCCTCTGGCCTCCTCAGGCTCGGTGCACTGCTCTTCATGTGCAGGCTGCTACTCGTCATATCCAATGGCCTCAGTTTCTGAGGGTGCAGCACCCATTTCTGGCTGCAGCCTTCCTGGTGCTCAGGTGGAGTCCAAATAGCCTTCCTCACTGCTCAAAGTCCATGTGATATCAGGAGGGTAATAACCTCCTGGGCAGAATTTTGGCCTTGGCGAGCAGGCTCAGCAGGGGTAGTCGGGAAACCAACCACCAATTAAGCCCCGCCCATTGTGAAATGTGAGCGGCAGCGCTAAGCGCTGCCTATGTGGAGGGGGGGTTGGGGGGGGGGGCTGGTAGGAGGGCATGTGGGCAGAGTGCGAACTTTGCACATGCGCACAAGTAATCGCTGCCTAATCTCCCTGAGGCATGGAGTTGCCTCAGGGAGATGAATAGATATTAAATAAAAATAATAAAGAAAATAAAAATGTAATAAAACATGTCTCCTCATGCGACTCTATCACATGAGCAGGGATATGTTATTAATGAAAAATTAAAAGTTTAGTTTTACTTTTATTTGCTTTTGAAAACCACATCCCAATCATGGATGAGGTTTCCAAAAAATGCAAAGGCCGTTTGACCTTTGTGCCTGCCTGCCAACCGTTAGGTTGGATGGGCAGCGAAAACTTTAATTTAATTGATTACTTAATGGCCTTAACAGGCCTTTTAATTGTTGGCAGGTGCGCTACCGATTCCGACTCGCACCCGCCGACCAAGCTATCGCGTGACTGCACATTGACGTCAACATGCTCGGCCGATGTCAATGCACGTCATTTCACACTGAGCATGTCAGGCGCGCGCCTGCCCGCCGAGCAAATATTTCTGCCCCCTGAACTGACAAGATTCTTAATTCTATCTCCTTCCCTGACCCGTGATGGGCTGCTGCATCTTTAACTTCAAAGAGTTAAGCCCTATAGACTATGAAAAACATTTTTACTTACCTTTTTAAACTCTTCCTGCCTCCATGACTTGACTCAGTCATGGCCCTCGTCTCCGTGCAATTGGTCTGACACACCCTCAGCATATGGTAATTTTATAAAATTGACAATTATGATATTGTAGTGGCACTGCATTTAATCTGTGGACAGGTTTATGTATGTCTCTGCACATGGCAAGCTGACATGTTAGAGTTATCTTAACAAAGATACCCCCTCCACAAGACACTCTTGGTTTGCTTAGATTTACAACTAAACTGTCTAATGTTTCCTGATTATTGTTTGTCACCATTTTGAAAAATAATAGCATATAGGGTGTGGTAACATTTATCTAATGTATGATATGCCTTTTAGAAGAATACTTGTTAAGGAAGATCACATGATCTTTAATATCCAATAGGAAAGTAGTGTGGGCAACCTCAGTAGTCAGTAATTAGTAGTGCAGAGATAGAGTTTGAAGTGAAAGCACACGTATAGTTGCCACTAAGAACCTTTGTAAATAAACTAGGGCCAGAATCTTCGGGTTGGCGTGTGGGGGCAGGCCTCACTCACTGTGCGCCCGACATCACCACGTGTCATTCAGATCTTTAGTTTGGCATGCCCACCACACTGTCAAAGGTCTTTAAGGCCATTTTAAAACTAATTACAGTAATTAACTGAGCAGGCAAAAAGCCTAGGCGGCCTTCACATTTATCATGAAACCTCATCCATGGGTGGGATGAGGTTTCCTGAAGGATTTATAATTCAAATAAATTATTTTATTAAAGCTCATTGACATGTCCCAGCTCATGTGACACTGTGACGTGAGGGGACATAGCCTAATTTTTCTTTATCTTTATTAAAACTTTTGATAATCAAACTAGTCCCTCTGAGGCAGCTCTGTGCCTCCGTGAGATTTCTGCACTCTTACGTGTGCATGTGCAAAAGAGCGCAGGCCCTGACTCAGCCTATTCCCCCTGCCCACCCAGAGAGCGCACAGTGCTTCCAGGTGCGCGTCACGCTGGGCAGGCCTTAATTGACCTGCCCACGTAAAATGGCAGCGCGCAGCCGATCGTGGGCACCAATTGACATTGTGCCCACACGCTCCTGCCCATCCCCTCCAACAGGGAGAAAATTTTCCCCTCGAAGTTTTCCACCTAAGAAGTGTGTACTGATCAACGATCAATAGTACCAACTCGGCCACCTCTCACAACAAACTAGTGATGAGGATAAAACAAGTTTAACAGAAGAAATGCAGTGAAATGAAATCGGCACTGTAGCTTGCACAGTATTTGTAAGTAAAAGTTCTGTTCAAATCAAAGAAGTAATTCCCTCTCAGAATGCCGCAATTCAAAAGAATTGATCCTTTTGATCCATCTAGCAGTGGACGATTGGTCTCATTGTATAGAACGGCTCAAACTTATCTTCCTAGCAAACGAGATTAGAGGGGAAGAGAGGAGGCGAGCGATCCTCTTAACTACATGTAGAAATAAAACCTATGCTTGATTCAAAGTTTGATGGCACCAAGTGCCCCAGATGCAAAAAATTTGATGAATTGGTGGACCTCATGAAGGGTCATTATCAACCAAAGCCCTCGGTAACGATGCAAAGGTTCAAGTTTAACTCGAGAACTAGGGCCCCGAGTGAGACAACTTTGAAGCAGTTAACGGACCATTGTGAGTCTGGTACATCTCTAAACGACATGCTCAGAGATTGTTTAGTGTGCAGTGTGAATGAGGACACGATTCAGAAGAGGCTGTTATCTGAAACGAATTTGGATTTCAAGAATGTGCTAGAGATAGAACTGGCCATGGTAAGTGCAGCAAGAGATTCAAAAGCCACATAGGGAGCACAAAATGTCACCTTCCCCCACATCGGGTGGGAAATCCCAGCCAAGAAGGGCACAAAAAGGTAAGGCTCTGCCGAGAAGCAGGAAACAGCCCCAGCTAGCAGGAAAATGAGAAAAAATCACTTAGCAGCAAAATCAAAGAATAATTTAATAGAGGTGGAAACAAGCAGTCTTTTAATGATTAGCTGTTTAAAAAAATCAAGTGTTTTTATTGTCACAGAAATGGACACATAATGAAACAGTGCAAGGGAAGAGTCGAGCAGACTTTTATACAAAAGAAAAAAACCCAGTGAGATCTACAATGTAGGAGAGCCTAAAACAACAAATTACAGATGTTTATTCGTTGGTTAATTTGAAGGTTGGAAAGACAGAACTAATATTTGTAACATTGAGAATGAATGGTAGACCTGTTCAAATGGAAATGGACACAGGAACTTCTACTACAGTAATTGGGGAACATACCTTCACATATGTAAATAATGGGAAATATCAATTAAATTTAGAAGAAACAATTGCCCAATTAAAAACATACCTGAGTGAAGACATTCAAGTCAGAGGCACAACTAGAGTAATTGTCCATTACGGAATCCAGTCGGTAAAGCTGCCAGTGTTGGTACGGAGAGGCAGAGAACCAAGCCTCCTAGGCTTAAATTGGCTAAAGGAAATTGACCTTGAGTGGCCACTGAGATTCCAAAAGGAAGCTGGAAGCGTTTCTGTTTTGGAAAAGAAGTGTGTAAGGACTCAACAACCTGAAGAAACGTAGGCTGTCTTAAGCCAAATCATGGAAAAACAGCAGAAGGAACTCGAAGAGACATTGCATGGTGACAGAGTTCGAGACGAAGTGAGCAACTTTTGAATGAAAAAAGAAAACCTGCTGAATGACCTTCACACACTCCAAGATTCCCTTAGGTCAAAATTTGTACCTCTGGAGAAGTATGAAGAGAAACAGAAAGAATTCAGCACTTCTCTGAATAAACTGAAGGATGAGTTGGCAGAGAAATCACAAAAATGTTCAATTTTCCAGGAGGCAGCAAACAAATGCAAAAAAGAGATGGAAGAGCTGAAGAATCAGCTAAAAGAAGTCAAAGAGGCTTTGGAAGCAAAAATCGAAGAATTTTCTAAGAAGCAGACGTGATGAAATTTTGGGAGATTCAGCCACTGAGCTCAGACAAGTTGAGCCTGCATTTGAGAGAAGTCTGGCCAATATTGAAGCTGAAAAGAAGGCCGAGATTAAAGTCAGTGCTAGAAAGAAGAAGGCACGTGGAAAGAAAACACAGAAACACAAATAAGGCTTTAATTCTGGCAGCATGCGAGTATACTTTCATACATAGGCCTGGCAGATTGCAAACACCGATGCACTTAGTCATTTGCCTTTAAAAAAAATGATGAGGACATCCCAGTTCCACATGAACTTGTTTTATTGTTAAACTTTTTAGGTTCCTCGGCGGTACGTGCTCTACGGAGCAGAGTCTGAACAAGTCGGGACCCAGTCCTATCTCAGTACAAGAATAAGTGCTTCATGGTTGGTCACAAGAGCCTGTATCTGACAAAATGAAGCTGTATTTTAACAGAAGACATGAAATAACCAGCCAGGATAACATCTTATTGTGGGGAGCATGATTGATAATACCTCCAAAGGGAAGGGAAGGATAGGGAACTACACAGTTCTCACCCAGGAATATCTCAAATGAAGACCATAGCTTGCAGCTACCTATGGTGGCCTGGGATGAATGATGAAATGAGTTTAGTGAAGAATTGTGTGCAATGTCAGCAACTGAAAAGTTATCTTTAGCAGCTCTATTACACCCTTAGGGGTGGCCAGGAAGACCATGGGTGCAGTTACATATTGACTATGTGGGACCTTTCATGGGAACAATGTTCCTGCTCATTGTGGATGTCCACTCAAAATGGATGGACATATATGAGGTGAAGTCACCAATATCTTCTGTCATAATTGAGAAGTTACGTCAAAGTTTTGCCATTAACAGACTACCAGAAGTAGTCATTTCTGATAACAGCACGGCATTTATGAGTGCTGAGTTTCAACAGTTTATCAGCCTCAGCGGTATCACTCATGTAAAACCTTCACTACACCACTCTTCCTCAAATAGACTGGCCGAAACTGTGGTTCAAACATTCAAGGCAGGCATGAAGAAGCTAACTGGAGACTCCTTAGCAATCAAGCTAGCACACTTTCTTTTCCATCATATGACCACCCCTCCCACAACAACAGGTGTCACACCTGTGGAGTTATTGTTGAAACGCCATCTCAGGACAAGATTGAGCTTAATAATATCAAATTTAGAGGGGAAGGTGGAAAAGGGTCAGGGAAGCCAGAAAATTAGACACAATTGGCATAGTCGTGGGAGGAAATTTACTGTGGGAGAGATGGTATATGTGAGAAACTTTGGAGAATGACCAAAATGGTTACAGGGTGAAAAAAGTGCAGCAACTAGACCTCTATCTTACCATGTTGAGTTGGAAGGCTGAGTCATACAGAGACATATGGATCATCTAAGGAAGAGAGAAATAAATCACCAAGAATTGATTCCATCAGTATTCATGACCAGGTCAACATTTCCTGTTGAAAGAACTCAACCTAGTACAGACACATCTGATGTTCCTGTAAGAGTTGAGGATACAGAACGTAAGTGCCCACATAAGAACCTGATGTTCAGGCAACTCTGGAAAAGGAGGCTCCTGACAAAGAATCTGAAGTTGTAGAGCTGAAATGCTCCACATGCCTAAGGAAACCCCCAGAAAGACTGATTTTATAAATTACTTACGAGTGTAAATATATTGCTGTCTTGAGAAAATTGTACTTGTAAATATAAAATGTATATCCGAGTAAAGGGGGAAGAATATGGTAATTATGGTTTTATGTAATGTGTAATATACGTTTAAGGAAGATCACATGATCATTAATACCCAATAGGTGAGTAGCGGGGGCTACCTCAGCAGTCTGTAGTTATTAGTTAGTAGTGTAGAGGTAGGGCAGAATTTTGCCCTTGGAGGGTGTGTGGGCCCCACCGGCTTGGCGGCGGGCAGGCAGCCAACCCCTGCCACTGAAACGGGGCCTGCCACCATTTGAAGTGGGTGGGCCAATTAAGGCCGGCCCAGCAGCAAACCGGACAGGAAGCACTATGTGCTTCCTGTTCCGGGGGGAAGGGATTCCCCATCTGTCAAAGTGTGCACTTCTCCCTGAGGCAAAGTCCTGTCTCAGGGAGATTACTGGCAGTGGGAAAAACTTTAAAAATAGAAATATTAAAATATTATTAACATGTCCTCCTCATGTGACAATGTCACATGAGATGGGACATCTAAATAAAGAACACATAAACTTTATTAATGTTTTACAAAACAGACAGGAAACTTCATCCCGCCAGTGGATGAAGTTTCATGAATAATCAGAAGCCCGCTGGGGCTCCTGGCCTGCCCGCCAGCCTTAAGGTTGGCCAGGCAGATCTTTAATTACTTTAATTAGCCTGTCAATTTCGCTGTCCGCCTTCCTTCCTAAAAATTTAAGTGGATCGGGATGACGTCAGGGGTTCCTCCCGACGTCATCCCGCATCATTTGCCCCTCAGCGAGCAGGCCCCGCCCCCAAATCGCCAAGTGGAAAATCCTGGCCATAGAGTTTGAAGTGAAAGCACACATGTAGTTGCTGCTGAGTACATTTGTAAACAAACTAGAAGTTTTCCACCTAAGAAGTGTCTACTGATCAACTCTATCAATACTACCAACTTTCGGCCACCTCTCACAACATAGGGGCTGCTAACAGGTTGCCTGTGGACTTACTCAGTGTGTACCAATAGTGGATAAATAAAATCAGAAAATAAAAATTGTATAAATAAAAATGTTAAATTTCAAATGGCCAGATATTACCAGGTAATGGATACACATGGGCAATAAACCATGTTTCTAAAGTGGAAAATATTATTGAAGCTTGAACTGCCATCTCTGTGACACCATCCCCTTGTTTGCTTGTTATCCTCTTACAATTTTTAATAGATCAATCTATGAGATTTTGGTCTAGTAAGAGCTTGGAACTAACCATGCTCATGCTTCCTGATTATTATGTTGATTTATTTGTTTTCAGAATAGCGGTTTAGCAATCAGTCCTAATTCCGTTAACTGGCAAATAGTTAGGTGTCAGAAGCCAGCTGACTTGGTTGCCCTTTCAGGGCTGTTTGGATTGGTTGTGGAATCTCTGGTGAATGCTTTATTGTTTCATATATTGTCAGAATAGTAATTCTTTTCTTTATCAAGGCCAGAATTTTAAGTCCTGTGGGTGAGCACGCACCCGACCCGAACAGGCATAAAATCGCACGAGATGATGCCGGGCGAGCGCCCCGACATCATTGCGAACTTGCGCGATATTTCGCTCAGTGGAAGAGCGTGCAGTAGTCGGAAGAGCGCCCACTGACAATTAAGCCAGCAATTAAGCTTATTAACAGTCCAACTGTAAGCATTTTCTCGTGGCCCGTCCAACTTTACAGTTAGTGAATGGGCCAATTGGCCAGGCGGCCTTTACATTTATGATGAAATCTCATCCAAGGGCGGGATGAAACCCCCATTGGGATATAAAATAAATAGAAATGTCAGGGGACAGCATTTTTATGAGGTACGCTTTCAGGTGCTTGATTGTGCTGCACAGACAATTTTTGCCGCATTTTTGTGCTTTCTTTTATTATTTGCATTAGTCTGCTTTCAGGGAGCTCAGTGGAAGCGCTCACCAGCACCCATGGTGACATCGGTGCTCGCCCTCTTCCCATCCCCACCGGCAGTGCTGAGCCTTTCTCAGGGTGCATTTCATGCTGGCTGGCCGTTAATTGGCTAGCCAGTGTGAAATCACAGCCGTGGGACGATCGCGGTCAGTGGTCTGTTTCCCGTCTGATCCCAGGCCTGCTGATCGCGTGTGCCCGCCAAGCGCAAAATTCAGGCCCAGGACTTGGTGAAGAACACAAAGCAGTTGTAACCATGATCTGTGAGGCGAGGGTATGCTGCCTGCGGTTTTAAACATGTGACTTGAAGGTAAGTTAGCAGCAATGTTCCTCAGAAAGCGGATTTCCACCTGAGTGTGCACCATCTTTACCCAGAGGTGCCAACAAAGAAGGAAAAAAGAAGAATGAGTCTTCCATTAGTTCTTGGGGCACACACATAAGGTTTTCATAATTGAGAAAGAAGCAAATGAATTAAGAAAGGACTGGCAAATGTTACTCAGCAAAGAGAGGTCTCTTCAAAGACCTGGAGGAGGATAGATTCCACTGTTCACACTATGCTGTTATCTTTTCAAAATGCCCAAAGATCAATCTCAATTTTATTCAGTTCCTTTGATAACAGTCTGCCATCTGATGATAGTGAAGGTAATTTTGAACTTAAAGGTTCAACAGAAACCATTCAATTAGAAACCGGAGGTCAGTAATATCAGCAGCTATGACAACAACACCACTAATTCTAGTTATATCTGCCCTTCCCACAATCTAATAACTTTGAGCTCAGAGAACCATTTTCACCCTTGTCAGTCACTGGTTCATGATCTCCACTGGTTTTACCTCACAAAGGGCTAATGTTACAAGTTTTGAGTCTGTTATAGGTGTTTTCTGCAAACAAACTGAACATCTAGCATTGAGGACAATGTCCACACTGCCTAATATCTAATCATATAATAGGATAACACTATGGATCCCCATGTAATTTGAACTGGGTCTGTGACATTTGTATGTGCCCTCATATGCACTAGCCCGATCTTTGTGAAGATGGATTTAGAAATATTTGGGAAGACAAGACCAGATATAAATTGTTAAGCCTTTTTAATTTCACTGACAGTAAGTGAACATACAGAGTAACTGTGAGAAGAAATTCCTTTTGCTTAGCTATATCTTATTTTTTTCCTTGAAAACATGGGGAAAATAATAAATTGCTTGCCCTTCTTGCTTTTGGCATTACTTTCTTTCAGACACTAACTGCAAAAACTGAACTCCGTCAATTTTAATTTCCAGTTCCAGGACTCGGACTTAAAACTCTTCCATAAAATCTGACCGCCCCAACCATGGATTTGCCATTATTTTATGTCAATTCTGACCTAGGAAGCAGGCACTTTCCTGTCAGCCTGTCAACTAAACTGACTACCCTCTGTCAAAGGAGTATATTCCCCAGCAGACACCTTGTGCTGTGCCTACATGAGTAAAATTAACCGCATCATAATGGATTTAATTATTTGTTGGATATCTGAGATATGATGACGAATTGCTTAACGTCCCATGTCATCTTGTCCACCGAGCATGAGGTAAGGATATGGATTCTTGTATCTAAAATAAACTGTGAGATGGGATATTCTACAAACTAGCTCATCTGGCATTAATAAAGACCATTACTGCCTGCAGCCTGTGCTTTCTTTATAAAGTTACGTGAATTCACTTAGTCAGAAAACACAATCATTAAGCTTAATCCCCAAATCTTGTATTACGAAGGCAAGAGACCAAATGTAATGGCTGTGTTTTCAGTTGTTATCTAATTTTAGTGGAAAAATAAGTGAGACTATGAAGTGGTGTTCCTTCCCCGTGTTGTCTTGGTGCCTCTTTCAATAAAATTAGCAATGGAAGGCATTGGAGCCTCAAGTTACTCCTGACTTTATCAGCACTCTTTAGAAGCAAATTAGAGACCTTGAAACAGGATCTGGTTAAACATTTCGATAAAAAGGATGGAGTCAAAGTTGTTATACTTGGAGATTTAATCACAGTGACTTCAGGATATGTTCTCCAGTGATTGCACTGTCTCAGAATTGTTATTTTAGGGAGGATTTGGCTTAGATTGTGCTTTCACATTATTGGAGCACCTGGATCTCTACCTACATGGCAAATCAGATATCAGCTAGCAGCATCATCTACACATCCATGAATAGCACCCACACTGTCACATCAAATGAACTTTTCTGAAACCATCCTCTTTCCTGTCCTTTCCCTGGTACCATGCCACAGATCTTTATAGATGCATTCATTTTCAGGTGGGTCATTAACAGTGTTGTTCCCAAGTGTCCCTGCTGATGACTCGCAATGTTTGCAAATTGCCTTCAATTCATCATCAGAATAAATGTACAGTCTTGCCAGACAACAGATGTTGTTTTGTTGATTTTTGATCCCTGCATTGAAAAGCTTCCTGTTAAAGGAAAGGAACTAGTAGTGTGGGATCAGCATGACCAATGTTGGCAGTTGCATAGATGCTGGAGCCAGATTGCTTCCCAGTCATTCATTCTTTTCTCCCCTTGATTTCCATGCTTTCTCTTCGACTAATTTTTCAAGCATATTTTGAGATGTGGCTAACTCTGATGTATCATCATAAACATAGTCTACTTTTGACTAATTCATCGATTTCCTTGCGACTAGCTCTAAATTGCACGCTAGAATGAAATTCATTGTGTTAGCAATAACAGAATGAATCGATAGATTATGCACTGGTCAGAAGCAGTGAGTTGAGTTTGGCAGTCCCATTATTAATGCCTGGAATAGCACAAATATCCTGCTCTGCAGTCAAGCATTAGAATAAACTGGCATAACTGGACTGGTACCAGGGCATTCTGCTCTGCTGTGGGGATGAAGGGGTTCTCAATTGTTTATGCCCCTATGTGCCACTTCCACTGTCACCGTGATCAGCTCTATATATTCAGACACTAGGGGAGGTAATGATAGTCATCACGACAGGTGCCATTTTTGAATGGCCCCTGTAAACACTTCTGATGCCAGCTGTTCCACTTTGGCGTGGGTGTTAGTGTGTATGTAGAAATCGCCTGCCTGAATAATGCAGGTTGGCTGTTCATGACATCAATCAGCATGCTGAGGTGGGGGATGGCAGTGTTGGTGGGGGAAGCAAGAGGTGCGACGATGGAAATTTGGATGTGAGAAGGAGGATTAGATATAAACATAATCAGATTTTCAATTGTTTCAGTCATGCCACTGGCCTCAGCCTCAGTCACAGCTGCTCCAGTGTTAGTGGGCACAGTCTCCTCCATGGCCTAAGGACATACATCTGTGCCTGGCCCCTGCCATTTGGGTGCTGCTGTCCCTGGTTGTCCGCCACCTTGTCCTATAAGACGGATGGGAGTCTGTCAGTGAATGTGACACAATGTGTTTTTATGATGTGGCTGTCATGGTTGAATAGTTAGTTGGTAATGTGTGTGAGTTGTGAGAGATAGGTGTGTGGCTTCGAGCAGTGCTGAGTGTGCTGAGGGTGAGGTGAAGCTATGAATGTTAGGTATGATTCATAATTGTCAGAGATTGTTAGTAGGTGAGTGATGGCGGTTAGTGTAATGTGTGAGGCTAAGTGCTGTTGCTGGTTGAATGTGATATTTGGAGATGGCAACCACTCGTCTGGTGTCATTGAACTTCTTGTGGCACTGCATCCAGGTTCCTGGAAAGAGACCCCTGCATTAACTGCCACAGCTATTTGGTTGCAGTGCCTTGTGAGAGTTTGTCAGTAGAGTCTCCTATCCTCTGGCGATAGAAGAATATAAGAAATAGGAGTCGCAATAGGCCATTTGGCCTTTTAAGCCTGCCAAGCCATTCAACAAGATTATGGCTGATCTTCTACCTCAATCCTGCTTTCCCACACTGTTATCAAATCCTTTAATTAGTATCTACGAAATCTCTCAACCTCTGTCTTGAATATGTTACGATTAGGTGAAGAGAGGTGGAATGGCTCCCCTCTTTCCCCTCTTCTTGTTTGACTGCAACAGATTTTTAAAAAGGGATATGCTTGCCAATTTATTGAGTTTTTAACTGTTTACATGCTGTAACTGTAAATAACACAAACAGACAGGTTTTTGTGGGTTTTTTGATAAAAGGGTTGTTTTTAATTCTAATTAGCCCAGTCTAAATAAAATATGAAAAGTGCTCCAATTTTCACGTGCTCTGTCTCTTATACACACACACACACACACACACACACACATTCAGATTCACACATGTACAGGTGGTCGGTGTCAGTATGGGAGATGGATGAGGCATCCAATACCCCAGCTAGGCGCCTGTCCATCAATGGTGAGCAGGAAGGTCCAGAGCAACCTCACATTGGTGCACAACCTGCTTATTGTCTCTGCGGGCTCCTCTCTGGATGCTCTGGATGACAGCAGCAGCTCCTTTGCTCCTCCACCAGTGATTGTTGCATCTGATGAGGCTGCGATGACTGGAGAGATGCCAACTGTAGCACTGGCCGCTCCCTCCCAGGTGGGGCCAGAACAGGCTCCACTGGCCAGAGGACAACTGCCAAGGTCAACAAGGCTAACAGGACAGCAGCTGTCTCCAATGCTGCTGCCAGTGAGGGGGCCGGTGGGGGGACACCAAGACATAGCACTTGGAAACGTAAGTTAAAGGCACCATAAGCACAAGGGGGAGAGTTCATGGGTGCTTTTCTGTTCACTTATGTTTGGTTTATATGTCTGCTGGTGTGGACATTAACACCAGTAATGCTAATGTCATTATGCATTCATTGTGACAATAACATTAAATTTGCTTTTGTTCCGATGGCCTGAGTATGCTTCACCTTTTTTTTTTCTGGTGTAAGATACGCCAGTGTGTAATGCTGAATGCGAGTGACTGGGTACTTTATTGCATAGGCATTGAGTGGACTTTGGGTTCAAATGAAAGGGTCATTTCAAACAACTGGGATGGAGGTGACATGAGGTGGAAGCAGATCTTTGACAGCTTAGCTGAAGAAGCATTGGATCAAGGCGTTCCAGGTGTCTCTGCCTCTCTGAAGAATACTGAGGTCTGCCGCCATGCCCTCAGTGTCCTCCTCATCGTGCTTCTCTTCTGACTCATTACTTGATTCATCACTTGTGGCCTGTGCAGCTGCATCAAGATGGGTCCCCTCTTGCCAGGACCAGATTGTGGAGCACGCAGCATGCAACCACTATCAGTGACACCCACTCTGGGGAGTATTGTCGTGCACCCCCTGAATGGTCCAGACATTAGAAGCGCATCTTGAGAAGATCTATGGTCCTGTCTATCACTGCCCTTGTGGACACATGACTCGTATTGCAACGCTGCTCTGCCTCTGTTCTTGGGTGATGGAAAGGCATCTTAAGCCGCCTTTTCAATGGATAGCCCTTGTCACCCAGCAGCTATCCGTCCAATCGGGCTGGAGCACTGAAAAGCCTTGGCACCTGGAAGTATCTCAGGATGTAAGCGTCACGGGAGCTGCCTGAGTACCTTGCACAGACTTGCAGAATATGCATCTTGTGGTCACGCACTATCTGCACGTTCATGGAGTGGAAGCCCTTCCTGTTGACGAAGGGACCCGGCTGACCCGCTGCTGCATCGATGGCACATGTGTGCAGTCGATTGCACCCTGGATGCGGGGGAGCCCAGCAATCGCTGCAAAGCCTCTGGCTCACTCAGCCTGGCTGGCCCCGTCCGTATGCTAAAGAATAAATGTCAATACTGCTTGAACAGAGATTCTGTCACCAGTCTGATGCAATTATGGGCAGCTGATTGGGAGAGTCCACACAGGTCCCCCACTGAGCCCTGGAAGGAGCCAGAAGCATAGATGTCGCTGTGACGTTCAGAGCCACTGGCATGGGGTGTCCACCACACAGGTGGAGTTGAACTCAGGCCCAATCACCTGGCAAATAGAGGTCACAGTCTCCCTTGAGAGGCAGAGACACATTTGGCATTGCACCTCGGACATATTGAGGTAGCTGCATTGCTGCCTGTAAACCCTGGCAGCAGGATAGTGGCGTCTTCTGCAGCCCCTTCCGCCTGGACTTCCTGCTGGCCCTGCGCCCTTGTGCCTGCACCTCTTCTCCCACAGGTCCTTCCCCTGGAAGCTGCATTGGGATTCCTGGCCTCCTCTCCCTTCTGCCCCTCTTTTCCACCTCAGAGGAGGTGCCACCAGTGGAGACCACAATCCCCATTACCAGGGTAACAGAAGGCTGCCTGATACCTGGAATGGTCCACACAGTCTGAATTCTCCTGGAGACACCAATAAGTCCTGAAATGAAGCATGGAAATACTAACAATGAAGCCCTGAACAGAGATGAAGCTGCCAAGTACCAATAAGCCACCAGCAGTAAATTATCTCCAAAACTCCGCACTCCTCACCCTGGTAATGCTGCGGACCCTTTTTATCCTGCCCTTGGATGAGGTTTTACAAATTGTCAGCTGCACACCAGCCCATTTTGCCCATGCAATGAATGCGAAATAGCACAGGCAATGTAAAATCCAGCTTAGTTGACTTTTAAATAGCCTTAACTGGCCTTACAATTGATGGCATACGTGGCTCTGACTCACGCACTCACCTGCTGGCCAAAATATCGCGCAAGTGTGCGATGACATCGGGACGCTCGCCCGACATCACCTTGCCGCTATTTTATACTCAAGTGGGTTGGGGGTGCACCTGCCTGCTCAGTGAAACATTCTGCCCAGTCTCTCAGTCCCCCACATACACTCTGACTCTCTCTCACACACACACACACACACACACATATACACTCATTCTCTCCTTCCCACATACTAATCACGGCACCGTCTCCTACTCGGGCCTGCTACAGCTTTGCACCCCCCATTTTGAACTTATCGGCCTGTCTTACCAGCTTTTGAACAGTGTCTGCAGGGGCCACATAGAGGAACTCTTCATGGGCTGCAATATGGCCCGTGGGCTGCCAGTTGGACAAGCCTGATGTAGTTGAACAATTTATCTGTTCTTCTGTTGGGCTGAGTTCTTTAGAAAATCTCTGGTTGCACCACATGGTTAGCGAAAAACAGCAGGTAGGGTTCAAGCTCGTAAAAATGGGTAAAGTGAGAGAGAGAGACCCACACAGGAATCTTTTGTGCTGTTCATTTCCAGACTGTCTTGTTGCTCTCTATTACTTGGCATAAGCAAGATTGATTACCTATAGTCAGTTTTTATCAGCTGACCACCAGATCAATACTTCCATTGTTCACATAAATGATTCAAAATTAGAAGCTATTGCTACATAATGGGGAATGGATGGTAGCTACTCACACCTACTTATGCTGAACTAGTCTCTCTATAGCTCTCCTTTATTAGGTTTCAAGTTTGGAGACAGTGGGTCTGGAAGTCCATGAATTTTGAATTTTGATAAGTCCATTGACAATGAAAGATATGCATTCTACAGTTGATTTCTTCTCAGCCAGTTCAAGGAAGGTCACCCCACCCAAGTCATTTAATTAAGAACTTTCCGGAGACTTGTGGTAATTCTGAGTCTGCAGTAGTTACAAAAGTCTCTCGACCCTCAGTGGCCATCTTAACAGTTTGCTGTTTTAGTCCTTTTTAAATTAATCAGTGATTTCCAGCCAGTAAATTCATAAAGTCATTTTTGATAAAGCATGGCTTCATAACAAGTATAAGCGTTTCCATTTACAAGAGTTACATAAGCTTTGACATAAACTGTTGCTAATGGAAATTGAACTCATCAAAGGATAAGTTAAGAGTTCTCGCCATTACACCATGGACCCTATACAATCTCTCCTTCTCTGTACCTCCTCGACCAATGCCTCCAGTGCAGTGTTGGAGAACCTTGGAACCTTGCTTTCTGCTCAGTTGTGCCATATTTGCGTCTTTTTGTGGTAAAGTGGAGTATCTTTAAGAGAAAGTAGTTAATTGACCATGTGATTGTATCGGCCAATCGTTACATAGCACGGGCTTCTTGGGTAACTCTAAGTCTAGAGCCGGAGGTGATTGAAGAAGTACACATGGTGTTAATGCTCTGTTCTTAGTTCCAATAAACCACCAGTGTTTGTTCAGTTAATCGGTCTCACTGTCTATATTGTTTCAAGCACCAACTAATGTGTTAATATCAAGGGCGCAGCTAGCGTTCACTGTACAAAGCAAACCTGATAACCAAAAACATAAAACTTTTCCAGATCAAACTCACTTTTACAATGACTTCTGGTGTTTACACCAGCCAAATTGCACTTCCTCTTCAAGAGGTGCAGCCTGGCTTTTTAACCTGAACATGTGCTAGCCTCACAATTTTCCAACCCCCTGCTCATAAGGCATGCAGCCACTAAACAATGCACATTTTGCTTAGGAAATTCATGGAGATAAATTGTTAGCAAATTCAGTCAACAGCACATTAAAGAAAATATATATGTGCAAAAATGTTATATGTCAAGAAATAATTGTTAATTGTGTAATCCAATACCTTGTGGCTTTTTAGGTCACAGGTAACTCTCTCATGTGATGAATGAAAATAAAATTCATATTTTCATTTCAAACCGTAAGAGACAGGATTGAGTGACAGACAGGCTTGCTAAGCATTGTTTTTATAAGTTGGAAGTATTGAGCTTCTGACTGTAAACAGCTACTCAGTCTCTGAATAAACCTATAATGGAATCCTTCCTCATTCATTTCAAATACGTAATACTTAATCCCCAAATACTTCAAAAAATGTGCAGTTCATGGGAAGAATATATGCAGCAAATACTAATAGATATTTATTTTAATACTCGTTTCCAACTTTTTCTTTAAAAAAACTGCAGAATCAACCTACTGCTCATTTTCTCCCACAGCTTGTCATTTTCCCTGTCAACGTTTCTCCCAAATAACAGGATCTTGTTGTTCACATGGGTGCTGACATCATTCAAGCAATTAATTACCCTGCTGACCCACCATGACCACAGTACCAGAGCAAAGCCATGAATGTGATCGACTGCACATGCAACACCAGTATTTTCCAGCAGGAAATTGAATTCCCACTAGAGAGAAAAGAAAACAAACAGAAAAACATTAAATCATCCCTAATGTCCAAATTTGGGTAACTTTTTATTCCCATTTTTCTTTAACTCTCATCTGTACCCTTTATGTACTGAATAATCTTTGCACTTTATAAACTTATGGACAAATAGGCCACAAAACGTGGTTATGTGTCTTTCGTGTTTGCACCGCTATGAGTGCCATTTTGGGCACCTTTCAACGGATGCCATTTTGGTGGGGGTATTAGCACAGGTGTTCAGAATGTGTGCCAGGAATATACAAAGTTGGCAGATTGTGAAGACAATTAACACTGATTTCATGGCAGCAGCATATTTCTGACCTGAATGCGATAAGGCCTTAACCTTGCACAGCTGAACATGTGCTCAGCAGCTGGAAGAGCCCCCTTACCATTTCTGCTTAGAGGGATCATCATCTATTTTCAGGTTAGTCCCTGATGATTCCGAACTGAACTTGTAGAAGTGCCCTGAGTTTTCAACCACTATTTAAAGGGTGTGGTGTTGCATGTAGTGCAAGTACCTAGATCTGCATCTAAAGTGCTGTAAGCTGCAGGGCTATAGGCCAGGTGCAGGAAGGTGGGATTAGAAAGGGCACCTGGGTGTCCTCGGGCTGCCATGACAAGATGGGCTGAATGGCCTCCTTCTGTGCTGTAACTTTTCTATAGTTTGATGGACTTCAGGATTTTGTTCACACCACTGGCTCCCAGTCATGGTTGCTGCTCCTACCTGACCTGAAGCATAACAGGGAAAATGAGCAGGGAAAACACAGATGAGGATTAGCTGCTCGAAGAGAGCAGGGGAGCAGGAGGGGAAGAAGAGCTTTCAACAGGAGGCCTTATTCAGCCAGGTCTTCAGGGAGCATTTATCTCCCCTCAGTCTCAGCAAGAGACAGTGTGCATTGCCTTTATGTTTTCCGAATGAGGAATTTGCCATCTCTTGTAGACAGACGGCTTCACAGCAGGGTGAGGACAGTGCTGCCATTGTCCGTGGTGATGACCGTGGAAGTGAACTTCTTTGTGTTCAGTTCTTTTCAGGCTGGAGTAGGTGACATCCATAACATCCTGCAGTTTTCTGTCCACTGCTATATATGGGAGGTTGCGAAGGCCCGATATGTGATGATAGGGTAATATATTTTCTTCTCTCTGGCTAAAGAGAAGCAGCGAGAGCGTACACGTTGCTTCCCAGGATGCCATTGACTGTGCACATGTTGCTTTGCGGCTGCTGCATCTCATTGCAGAGATGTACCACAATCACAAAGAGTTCCACTCCCAGATTCTGCAGTTGGTGTGTGACTATGCTCAGCACATCATGCAAGTAATTTCCTGATATCCTGGAAGGAATCATGATGCCTTTATTCTGCGGCAGGCTCCTGTACCATCAGGAGTAGATCCGCCATGTCAAAGGTCAAACCAGGGGGTGAGGGTGTGGCTATTGGGGAAAAGCACTATCTACTGACCATTTGGCTCATGACTCTGGTGCATAACCCAAGCACATGGGGTAGTATGAACATAAAGAAAGCCAAACTGCCTCAGTGTATACATACTGAAGAAATTAGCAGCAATTCACGTTCAGCAAAAACAAAGTTGAGGTCTTCAACTAACTGTAACATATAAATAAATGTAAGATTCATTTGACATCATTCTGTCAAACTGGGCAGTAAATGCCAATTCCGTTTGATGTGCCCCTTCCACAGGAATGAAGAGTCCTCCTTCCAAGCAAATGTTTGGGAGGGGACAGCTTAACAAAACGTTAAAAACTGTGGTGTGTATTTGTACCTGCTGTAAATAATATTTGTGTATTTAGAAAGAATTGGAGCCACTGACAACCAATTTAAGATTGTCAGTTGGGTTCACGGTGTGGTGCATTTGCATGTACTGGAAGCTACATGTATTAATACACAAGGCTGTATTCTTTGCAGACAGAAAGAACATGTACACACATTGCACCCATTTCAGCTAAACAAAATAAGTGACAGCCATTTGCTGGTTCATTCCCCAGGGCAATGTCATGACCAATCAGAGCCAAGCTGCCTGGTTTGAATTTCTAATAATGTTTGGCAGTTAACTGCCAGTCACTATCAACTGGTGCATTCTCCATGGCAATGCCTCTACCAATCAGAGCCCACTTGCCAACCAATCAGCACTCTCTTCTCATACAGTAAAAATTTGTTGTTTCCCCTGACATTGGCATTTTCTTACGAATTGTCCTGATGAAAGCAAGTCAAAGTTTCAACAAAACTTCTCTTTTTTCAGCAATACTACCAAATGACTAAATGTTTGATATTTCTATTTTTGAAACATACACAAATAAATGCATAAGTTGGGTTTTCTGGCCTTTCTCAGGATGATTTTTGGATGGGGTGGGGTTTACAATTATTGTGATACACAAAGAATGCCAATTATGTGGGACAGCTGGCTAGATGAGTCAGGAGGTCATTAGACATCCATCATTGTTCGTATATATGTATGTGAGTTTGGGGTCTGCAACAATGGCATTTTTTCTACATTTTCCAAGACAAATCTTCTATCACTGAAATATAAATCTTAAGTGGAAAAATGGCTTGCCTCCAGTAAAATTTTCCACAAACCATTAAAAATGTTAAATTAACTGGAAAGTTTGAAAATAGTAAAACATGCGTATACATTCAGAAATTTCATAACATCATTTTAATTGGAGAGATATTTTTAACCATTACAGATGTGGGGAGAAAATACTGCGGTTGCTTTCCATTTGGTTTTATTTTTGTGTGCCATTCCCTGAAGTACCGGATATAAAATACACAAATCCCTGTTTTGGTGCATCGGTGGTTCATTTGATGACAAATGTGCCTTTGTAATTTTTAATGTGCATCAGACAACACAGCAAACAAACTACATCCAGGGGTAACTGCAACCATGGAATGCAACCAGTTTCAAGGAACAGAGAATAACTTGTTTAAATCATATTCGTGCTGGAATACAATTCAGAGATCCCATTTGTTTGGGGGTTGGGGTGGGCGGGTGAAATTGGACTTGGAAGAGCCCAATTCTTGGGTTATATGAAGCACCTTGTGGTTCCAAAATGACATCCACACTGGACTCGCATATCTATGACATACAGTACACCAGTTGCCACATTGATAAAGGGGTTAGTATCATGCACCTTATATCCACTGGAAGCATGCAGAGCAGACAGATCGTGATGTCAACCAGTGTTCAATACTAGTTTGGCAGCAGCACTGCCATTTTGGAGTTCCATGCATCAGCCTACACCCTCTCTAAACCTCCTGAATACATGTTGAAAAGCACAAAGGATGCTCAAACCAGCAGTTTCTAAAGGACTCATCAACTACTTAAAGGTTAGTGCTGGATTATTTCTTCTGGTTTTGGTGCAATTCCATGTGTTTTGGTGCTTTTCCATACTTGTTAAAATTCCGGTAATCTCCAGGGAGTGGTCTAGCTGGTGCCGAAGTGCTTTCTTGTTGATTTAAAAGTTTCTGTGGAAATCAGTTATCGCTGCCATGGTTGGCCTTGTCGGGCTTCCTCTTGGCATTAAGCATGACTGGGAGAATGACCAGACGCCAGGCAGGGTAGTACAAGCTGCTGGAGTCAGGGAAGGAGAAGGAGGGGGTGAAGGGATGTCACCAGGAGGCCATATCTGTGAGGATTTTTAGGGAACAGAGCTGTTGGGGAACAGGTTGCAGGACTGCTGTGACACCCTGAGGAAGCCCTTATGCACACCCAGAGTCTTGATGGCAGCAGTTTGCACTTACATGGCAGAAAACTAAGCTTGCAAGACCTCAGTCTGAGCTTCCACTGTGCCACTCAGACATTGATTGGCTGCTGCTGCTGTTGCATTGGAAGCTGTGGCATTGGTTGCCTCTGGATGCCTCCAGAGATGTGTTAATGGTGGTGGCAGCCTGCTCCATGCTAGAAAGGTTAGACTCCAAGTTAAGTGCAAAGCTCTGTGCCAAGTTGGTGCTAGACCCTTCCATTGACAGTGGATGCAGGCTTTCTGACAGGCTTTCTAATGCACCAAACATTTGGGTATATACAGTCATCAGCCTTCTGCTGCAACCATGGACATCATCATCATTTGAGTCCTGTAAAGCAGAACTATAAAGCCCTGTGGTGAGCTTGGACCTATGTTATCCTTTTCAGAAGCCCCTGTAGCAGCCTATTTATGCCCGGTCTCTCACCATGTGCAGATCCTGCCTCAGTGCCATCCTGTGAATTATGAATTGTCAGCATCTGAGTGGTAGCTGCCAGTGTGAGGGCAAATGATGATATGCCTTCACTTTCATTTTCTTCTTGATTTTCCTCCATTTCCTGGGCAATTTGCAGTTCCTGGGTATCTGAATCGAAAAAGGGACAAGAGCAGGGCTTTGGCAAGGGCACCACTACTGACCGAGCTGGCCGAGTCTTAAATGACATAGCTGCCAAACTGGGTCTGTGGCAGGTAGTGAGGGAACCAGCAAGAGGGAAAAAACGTACTTGAGCTCATTCCCTGCCTGCCGCAGATGCATCTGTCCATGACAGTATTGGTAGGAGTGACCACTGCATTGTTGTTGTGGAGACAAAGTCGCACCTTCACATTGAGGATACCCTCCATTGTGTTGTGTGGCACTATCACCGTGTTAAATGGGATAGATTTTGAACAGATCTAGCAACTTAAGACTGGGCACCCACAAGGTGCTGTGCGCCATCAGCAGCAGCAGAATTGTACTCAAACACGATCAGTAATTTCATGGTCCAGTATATCCCCCACTCTATCATCACCATCAAACCAGGGGATCCACCCTGGTTCAATGAAGTGTGCAGGGAGCATGCCAGGAGCAGCACCAGGCATACCTAAAAATGAGGTGTCAACCTGGTGAAGCTATAAGACAGGACTGCTTCCATGCCAAACAACATGAGCAGCAAGTGATGGACAGGGCTAAGCGATCCCACAACCAATTGATCAGAACTAAGCGCTGCAGTCCTGCCACATCCAATCATGAATGGTGGTGGACAATTTAACAACTCACTGGAGGAAGAGGCTCCACAAATATCCCCATCCTCAATGATGGTGGAGCCCAGCACATCAGTGCAAAGGATAAGGCTGAAGCATTTGCTACAAACTTCATCCAGAAGTGCCGAGTGGATGATTCATCTCGGCCTCTTCTGGAGGTCCCCAGCATCAGAGATGTCAGTCTTCAGCCAATTCAATTCACTCCACGTGATATCAAGAAACAGCTGAAGGCACTGGATACTTCAAAGGCTATGCGTCCTGACAATATTCCGGCAAGAATACTGAGGCTTGTGCTCCAGAACTTACCGCGCCTCTAGCCACGCTGTTCCTGTACAGCTACAACACTGGCATCTACCCGGCTGTGAAAAATTGCCCAGGTATGTCCTGTACACAGAAATCAGAATAAATCCAACCCGGCCAATAACCGTTCCATCAGTCTACTTTCTATCATCAGTGAAGTAATGGAAGGGGTCAGCAACAGTGCTATCAAGCAGCTCTTGCTTAGCAATAACCTGCTCACTGATGCCCCGTCTGGGTTCTGCCAGGGCCACTCAGCTCCTGAACTCATTACAGCCTTGGTTCAAAAATGGAAAAAGAGCTGAACTCCCAAGGTGAGGTAAGAGCGACTGTCGTTGATATCAAGGCAGCATTTGACCGAGTGTGGGATCAAGGAGCCCAAGCAAAACTGGAGTCAGTGGGAATCAGGCGCAAAATTCTCCACTGGTTGGAGTCATACCTAGCATAAACAAAAGTGGTTGTTGTTGTTGGATGTCAGCCATCTCAACTCCAGGGCATCACTACAGGAGTCCCTCAGGATGGTGTCCTCGGCCCAACCATCTTCAGTTGCTTCATCAATGACCCTCTTTCCAACATAAGGTCAGAAGTGGGGATGTTCGCTGATGATTGCACAATGTTCATCTCATTTGCAACTCCTCAGATAATGAAGCAGTCCATGTACAAATGCAGCAAGACCTGGACAATATCCAGACTTGGGCTGACAAGTGGCAACTAACACTCGTGCCACACTCAGGCAATGACCATCTGCAACCATCGCCCCTTGATGTTCAGTGGCATTACCATCACTGAATCCCCCACTATCAACATCCTGGGGGTTACCTTTAACCAGAAACTAAACTGGACTTGCCATATAAATGCTGTGGCTACAAGAGCACGTCAGAGGCTAGGAATACAGCGATGAGTAACTCACCTCCTGACTCCCCAAAGCCTGTCCACCGTCTACAAGGCATGAGTCAGGTGTGTAATGGAATAGTCCCCACTTGCCTGGATCAATGCAGCTCCCACAACACTCAAGAAGCTTGACACGTCCAGGACAATACAGCCCACTTGATTGGCACCACATCTATAAACATTCACTCCCTCCACCACCGACGCACAGTAGCAGCAGTGTGTATCATCTACAAGATGCACTGTAGGAATTCACCATGGCTTCTTCGACAGCACCTTCCAAACCTATGACCACTACCATCTAGAAGGACAGGGGCAGCAGATAGATGGGAACACCACCACCTGGAAGTTCTGCTCCAAGTCACTCAACATTCTGACTTGGAAATATATTGCAGTTCCTTCGCTGTCGCTGGGTCAAAGTCATGGAACTCCCTTCCTAACAGCACTGTGGGTGTACCTACACCACGTGGACTGCAGTGGTTCAAGAAGGCAGCTCACCACAACCTTCTCAAGGGCAACTAGGGATGGGCAATAAAAGCTGGCCCAGCCAGTGAAGCCCACATCCCATGAATGAATAAAAAAAGAGGAGAAATTAAGAAATGTGTGCTTGCACAATCTGCAGCTTCTCATCCTAAAGGGATTGCAGAATGAGGAAGGAGCAGGATGAGAGGAGGAGGATTAGATATGGAGAGACTCACATCTTCAATGAATTCAGCCCTGCCAGGAGCCACAGCCAGCAGGTTCTCCTCCATTGGGGTTTAGAACATGGATTACTCCCCCTGTGGTTAGTTCTTGTTGTCTCTGGTTGTGTGTCACCTTCTCCTATGCGGGAAAAGGTGATATTTCAGTGAGTGTTATGCAATCTGTTTGGATGATACGGCTGTCATAGTTGAAAAGCTTCCAAGAGTGTGCAAGCTATGAGATGTGGCTGTGAGGCTTGCAACAGTGCTAAGCATATGACAATGAGGTGAAGCATATGAAGGTCGATTGGTAGAAATTTCTAATAGGTATGTGACAGGAGGGGTTATGAATTGAGCAGTGGCTGAGACTAGAGGTACAGTTGGTAGGAAATGCAATTTGAAGATGTATTCACTGAACTTGACCGCTTGTGTGAGGTCATTAAACTTCTTGTGGCACTGCCTCCAGGTCCTTAGCTCTGTATCCCTGGAATTGACCTCATGACTATCTGCTCCCACAGCCTTTTCATCATGCATCATTTGAAGGACCTCCTGCCCCACTGAGGATACAGGACATCTCTTTTCCTGTCCATTCCTACACTAAGACCTTCAGCGCAGCCTGTGAAACCTGGGAGCTTGTGCTTTCCCAGGGTCAGCCATTGATTCTCTCTCTCTTATGTCAGGTTTAGTTACAGAGCAACTATTAGCATCTGCTGCAGTCACATTTAAATGGTACAGACTAGCTGTTAGTAGTGTAAGCTAGCTTTAAGAAGTGCAAATTATTAATGATTTTGGGCCCTTGCTGATGTGTGCAGCCAATGAAGAGTGCAGGAAGCATTGCCTGCATGCAAAAATCATTATAATGAGCAGGAAGCACAAAGATGGCAAATTGCCTGCACTCCTCTCAATGGTTAAATGTGCTTTGCACTCCCTGCACCTGTTTTCAAGGGCTAGCTAGTTATCACCGAGTAACTTTTCCACACTGAGAGGGCCTGAGGATGCACTATCAGGGCTCATTTGCACTGCCAGTTATCCCAGAGCATCAGTGGGTGAGGTACCCCCACACCCATGCAGGGGACTCCTGGTGTGCTGGAACCCTAAGGCCTCGAGCTACCAGAGGAAGTCTGCCAAGATCGTTACGCACAATGGGCTGTTGCTCTCAGCAGTCTGCCTTCTCATTAGCTGCTGATGTCAGGGTTGCACCAAGGTGTAAGTAGGCATTAAGACATCATGAGGGCACAATTTGGCACAGGTGTTGATACTTTAAATCTATACACATGTATATAAATTTCACATTATAGTTTGTTTCCTTGATTATTCTGTGCATCATGTGCATTTTTGGGTGTCCTCTTTCAGAGGGCATATTGCACTGTCAAACTTCAAGCTTGGCAATCATTGATGAGAAAAGGGTGCTGAGGGGCACCCTTTGTATAGCAACAATGTGATGGTGTGTTAGAAGTCTTTCTTTCATTTAAAGTAAAAGTTAAGTGTCTCATTCCTTGGCAAAATGATGAAAGATAAGGTTGAGTTTGACAGCCCTGGCACATCCCTCCATGGCCCTGGCATCTTGGAGAGGTGAAATGATATCTCTTTCCTCTTCCAAATCTTCCTCTCTGTCATCGTTATCTGAGAGGTTTAGCAATTTCTCCGTGTTCTCACATGACAATTCCTTTGCCCTTTGCATTGTAATGTTGTGCACAGCAGACTAAAAAATTCTGGACCTCGTCTGTAGTTAAAAACTGAAATGTTCCACCGGACTGGTCAAGTCACTGGGAACGTATTTTCAGCAAGTCAATGCTTTGCTCTATGATTGCCCTGGCTGATTTGTGTGCTGCATTTTACCTCTCCTTCACTGGGCTGTGAGGATGACACACGTGTCATGAGCAATGTCCTCAGGGGATACCCCTTGTCTAGCAGGATCCAGCCCTGCAGTTGGGCAGTGGTCTCAAATAGCTGTGGCAGCTCGGAGTTCCTTATGATGTATACATCATGAGAGCTCCCTGGGAAACGAGCATACACCTCCATAATTCTTTTCTGATGGTCACAGGCAACTTGAACATTAAGGGAATAAAACCCCTTCCAATTGATAAATGCAGTTGGCTGTTCCCAGGGAGCTCTAATGGCCACATGAGTGCAGTCCATTACACTGTGTACCTGTGGGAACTGTGCGGTGGCCCCAGAGTCAAATGCTCTTGCAGCTGGCTATCAGCATCTGTTGAGAATCTCATGAATTTGTTGCTCTCCTGAACAGGGCATTTGTTACCTCCCAGATAGACCTATGTTTTGCAGCCTGGGAAATGCTACAGAAAAGTTCCCTGTGGAACCCTGAAATGATCCACTGGCATAGAAGTTTGGAGCCGCAGTTAACTTGGGAACGACTGGCGTGGGTTCCCTCCAAACCTGAGGGGCTGAAGGTCTTGCTGAAGGAGCGCACAGAGGTGAGTGACCATCTCCTGGCAAAGCCTCTGCTCTCTTTGGCATTGCCCCTCAGACATGTGGAGGTAGCCTCCCTGTCGCTTGCCATTTTAACACTCCACCCTGTTCTCTTGCCCACATGTCTGTCCTTGGCTTGCTGCATTGTTCCAGTGAAGCCCAACGCAAACTGGAGGAACAGCACCTCATCTTCCGACTAGGCACTTTACAGCCTTCCGGACTGAATACTGAATTCAACAACTTTAGGTCTTGAGCTCCCTCCTCCATCCCCACCCCCTTTCTGTTTCTCCCCCCTTCCTTTTGTTTTTTTTTTCAATAATTTATATAGATTTTTCTTTTCCCACCTATTTCCATTATTTTTAAATATTTTATGCCCCCCCACCCCCACTAGAGCTATACCCTGAGTGCCCTACCATCCATTCTTAATTAGCACATTCGTTTAGATAATATCACCAACTTCAACACCTCTGTGTTCTTTTGTTCCTTTGTCTGTGACATCTTTTGATGATCTGCTCCTATCACTGCTTGCTTGTCCCTACAACAACATCCCCCCCTCTATTTCTCTCCCTCACCCCCCACCCCCCCCCCACCCCCCGCAACTTAAACCAGCTTATATTTCACCCCTCTCATTGTAAAGAAAAATCTGTTGAAGGGTCATGAGGACTCAAAACGTCAACTCTTTTCTTCTCTGCCGATGCTGCCAGACCTGCTGAGTTTTTCCAGGTAATTCTGTTTTTGTTTTGGATTTCCAGCATCCTCAGTTTTTTGTTTATATATATATATATTTATATGTGGAGGTAGTTGTTGAGTTTTCTAACATGCACCGATGTGCCAATGCTCTTCAGCAATGAACACGGCACTGATTGGCTTCCTACTCCTTGGCTGGTGCCAAGTGCTGGCCTTGTTGTGTGTAACCAAGGCCCTCCTCCATCAAATTCTCTCCTCCACCACCCGAAGTGGCAAATATATTTGGTGTATGTGATCCACTGTGAATCCACAAAGTGAACCGTGGGAAGAAGGCAGGCAATAATATGAGCACCTCTGTTGACAAGGCTTTCATTCCCAGAACAAGTGCACTTGACCAATGGATATGCATGATCCTCCCATGGCCACACTCAGAACTTTTTCCATCCTTCCCACAACAACCTGATCTCCTGCTAGGTACAGCATTCTTGGCAGTGTTACAATTCAGGATGAGACCAGTAGTTTTTCTTTTAAAGTAGAAGAAATACAAAATCCCAGTTGTTGACTAAAAGAATGAAGCCACAAAATTCCATGGTTTAAAACAGAAGAATTTTTCATATACAGGAGTCAAATAAAGCAAACATTAAATATTATCTTAATTAATCACCTATACTCTAAAACCCAAAGTCGACATTAGTTAAATATGAATTAGCAGGCAAATTGCATTTGAATATAAATTATAAATTACACATTAATGTCAGATAAAACTAAGACAGCTCTTCTGAATTGGCTCAGCTGTCTACTCAGCATAAAGGTTATCAAATTCTGTCACGATGTCCTACAAAACTCTGTCTTACTTAGGAAGAACTTCAGCTTCTCTTCTTCTAAGATGTCGCCTGATGTCCAACTGTCCCAACAGTAGCAAACAACCAACATTGGGTTCCACTGATATGGTCTTCTGCAGAACCTCCTCAACACAGTCTGGATGGTGTAATTCCACAAAGTACCAGAAACAGCTGCAGCAACTGTATATTTGCTTATAATAAGCTTCTGGAATCTAGCTGCTGTCTTGTCGACAAAGAGAGCCTGCACTGCACCACTGGATTCATCAGCTACTGAGCTCTGATGGCTCCATCTCCTTTTGTATTGTTTCAACCAGAAGTTTTGGTTTCCAATCTCAGTTTCAGTCTCAGTTTCCTTAGCAACTGGGAGGGTCACTTTTCTTTCTTAATCCCATTTTTCAGTTTCCCTTTTCAATTAGGGTCTGTCTCAAAAAAATACAAGATTTGCCCACAGATTCTATCACAGAAGCCAAGTCGATGGACACTAACCCTATGTTCATGCAGCCAGAGACCAACCACCTC
Source organism: Carcharodon carcharias (assembly GCF_017639515.1). Taxonomy (NCBI): domain Eukaryota; kingdom Metazoa; phylum Chordata; class Chondrichthyes; order Lamniformes; family Lamnidae; genus Carcharodon; species Carcharodon carcharias. The sequence continues at coordinate 85,961,278 of NC_054483.1, read as the reverse complement.
TCCCTCTCTCTGTCACCTCGAGCATCTTCCCATCTTTCTTGATCCTCCCAACATCACCCTGCTCTTTTCCCCAATCATCCAGGAGCCTCGAAGCATCACCATTTACCAAGAGCCATTGACCTTCAACCTTCCATCTCTTACCCTCGACCCTCCTCCCCATCACCATTGACCTTCCTACTGTCTACCTTGAGCCTCCCTCCATCATCCTTGACCCGCACTCACTTTCTTTTGACTCTCTTTCAGAAACCATTTTACTGCCCTCTCTGCAGCTGGACCTGCCCCGTTACAAAATTGATGTCCTTTCCCCAACTGTTGATGTGTGGTACTGTTGCCTCCCTTGGGACACACAGCATGAGATCACTGTGATGACAGGCCCCACCCTATAGGCTGGAGCCTGGTGCCCTTTGGACACCTCCTCTCCTCCCCACCCTCCACCCTCAAACATGCCAATGCCTTGCTCTACTGCTGTTTGAAGACCTGACCATCACCACCTTCTTGTCAGCCCAACTGTTGCACCATTTGAGGCCCCGACCAATACCACCCTCTCCCCCCCCACTCTTTCTTGTAAATATTGGACTGTCCAACTTCTCTAGCTCCCCTTCCCTGTGCTGCTGAATTAGACAAAGACAAAACCACACCTCAGATCCATGCGGTGCTAATTTAATTCTTAAAGGTATGACTGAATTTGGTGAAGTTCCCATTTCATGATTTGTAAATACATGGTAAATAGGTTTCCACCACTGGGCGGCATGAGGGTCGTTCTGCTGTCGACACGTCGCCGAATGAATTTCTCACACTCAAACTGATGTCAGGAAATCTGGAGTAGAATTTTATGGCCTCTCCTCCTGGCAGGATTTTCCAGTCCCGCCGAAGTCAATAGACTTTTGTACAGCTCGCTGCATTTTCCAGCCCCACCCCACCACAAGGGGGCCCTAAAATTCTGCTCCAAGATTTCAGCTCCTGTCTAATTAAGCCCCCCCCCCGCCCACTTTGTTTCCGCTGTTACAGTCCCCATTGTATACCGTCATAGTTTCTCTACTGTTTCTTATTTCGGGAGGCAGAATTTGTGCTTACCAAATTAAGTTGCATTTATGATCCCTAGTGAAAAATTGAAGGCATTGAACTGTGACTTATCCTGTGTAAATTTAATCCCTAATACATCATTTTATCAAAGAACTGTCTTTTAACATGATGTTCTTCAAAGTTCTTATGAGAACAGAGTTGGATGAATATGTCACTATACTAATAAACTAACAGTAGAGAAAACTGGGTATGAGAAAAATGAGGAGAATAGTCAATAATATAATGAAAGAAAATCTTCACCTCTATTGACTGGGATCTATTTTAAATTGGTAAACATATTACTGTTTAAAATAATCAAAAGTACTACTTTCAAACTGCCACATTGCCAACACAAGCATTCTCAGGATAGGTATAACATGACAATCCTCTATAAAATAAGGAATGGACTGGTGGGAATTGACAGAAACAAGTACCTGGTGCCCTCTGGCAATGACAAAGCACGAGGTAGCGCCATCCACCCAAACTCCAAAGACCATTTGTTTCCAAGACAGTGTATCATCAATCTTCCTTCCCAAGGACAATCCCACAATAGAACAAGCTGCTAAGGAAAATAGTCACAGCCCCATCACTTGAAATCTTCAAGACCCATCTTTAGCTTATTTTCATTAAGAAGTTTTCATCATCAGGACTACTATTTCAACAGATTATGTATGGCTTAGCTAACGCTACCCATATAAATGTTGGCGGAATATGGATATTAGCCGACACAACTAAAACAGAAGCGGAACATGGAATGGTTTTGGTGCTTCATTTTCTTCATCTTTTCCCCAGGAAAGAGGAAAACTATTTCTGTGCTCTTGCATGAAAGTAAGACATTTCATGACACCCTACAGCTGTCAGCTCAACTCTATTCTGAGTTGAAAGTCAATCCAAGGAGTTTCTATGGTACATTGGCCACTAGATCTAGGACTGTAGGCTCTTTTCAAACTTAAAGATAAAACAGCAGTGTTGTCAGTGGCTCAGTGATTAGAACATTGTTGTTTCACTTCTGGATCATACCCTGCTTGGAATGGTAAGATTTAAAGGTCTTTTGCTGATGGTGACTCAAAGTCCTGAGATAGGTTGATGTGATGAGATCACATGTTACCTTCTCGTGGTCGTAAAACTGACTATAACTCAACAGTAATTTGCATTAATTTTGGAGTCATCTTCATGGGTCATAAGACTGTGTAGTTTAGGAAATTGAAATGCTATACTGATCAATTGTGTAGAAAAGGAAAGTTCTGAAGAATAATATCTAACCTATTCATTTGACTACAAATCAGAATTCAATGTAAATGAATAGTTCTTCAATTCCATAGCATCATTATCTCTAGCCTAGGTGAACACACATACAGAAAATAAATTGTGCCCAAGGAACTATCATTATCCACAAGTTACCCAGAATTATTTTGTAGTTTCATGATTTTATCAGTTTAAAATAGGATTTAAGGGGAAGGGGGATTTTGGTGGGAAGCAGGTTTTGTATGCATGGAGGGTTGGCCAACACTAACCAAGGGCGGAATATTCCACTCCCGTTTGTAGCGGGCATCATAGCAGGCGGGGAGGGGGGGAGAATTCGGCGTGAGGGGCAGAAATCAGATCCCCCCCACCAGTGTGAAATTACAGTGGGATCATCCGATGGTGGCCGCAGACTGTGAATCCCGCTGGAGGCCAGAGTGAAACTGATTTGCATCCCGCTAACGGGATGCAAAGTGAACCCCAATCGGTATTACCAGCCCATGCCCAATTTAACGTTATTCCAGTGGGAAAACACGTCGGCCCAGAACATGCCTGGACAAGCGTGATGTGCGAAAGTCGGGACTTACCTTTAGGGCTTTGCTCAGGTCGTGGACATCCGAGTCCTACAGCTACCAGACCCTGAAGGATCACGTGCATTGCATGCTGGGTGGCTCCTCATGGGTCCTCTGCGAAGCAGCTCTTCAAAGGTGGGAGGTCACCACACAGCATCTTTGACTTTGCTGAGGCTTCGGAACTGCACGGACTGCCATGGGCATGCACCATCTTCCATGTTTCCAGCTACTGCTCCTCCTACCTTTGGGTGTCCAAGGGCCCCGGCCGGACTCCTTGAGGGGAAGGAACACCTGGAAGGACATCGAGGTGCCCTCTTTCCCCCTCGCGTTGCACTGCAGGAACTCATATATGGCTATAGCGATGGCATGCAGGTTCTGCAGGCCTTCCACATTCTGCTGGACCAGAGTCTCCATGGCATTCGCCATCATTCCCATGGAGACCTCCATATGCGCATATGTGGGCGCCACTTCATCAAAAAGCAGGGGCGCACTCCTCTGACTTGTGTGCCACTCTGTTGAGGCCTGCCAAAATCCCTGTGTGATGACCCCACGCCTACTGCTGACTTATCACGATGTGTTGGAAGGCCAAATCCAGAATTTAACTCGGCCTGACAGATGGTTCTTCCTCAGCAGTCCTCTGAGTGCTGGGAAGGTCAGATGAACCTGTCTCCTCCTGCTGCGGGCACATGTCTTAGCGGTGAGCACCAGATTGTGAACCTGAGCCTGTTCTCATCTAGTTCCCACCGAGGTGTGTGGCTCTGTGCTGGTGGAGGTGTGGGTAAGCGCAGTGACTGGTCTTCCTGGCTGCATATTTCCAGCTCTTCCAGTGAAGAGATGTCCTATTGGCAGGAGGTGAGGAGCTGAGGGATTGGATGGCTGACGGTGTCAGTCATTTGGCAGAGCTCCCTGTGAACCATAGTAGAGATAATTAGTTCCTGGCAGCAGAGTCAAAAACAGGAGAGGGAGCACCCACAGTTGTGTTGGGAGAGGGATAATGTGGTGCAGGATCCTCACGAGGGTGTTCATCACTGACCTCACCGTTGCCATAGGCACGATCCATGTTCTCACCAGTCAGCATGATGACACACTCCTCAAAGTGAGTGAGGGGCCTAATGTGGGCTGCTTCACTCCCGGGAGCCTCTCCCTCCTGTTGTAAGCCAGTTTCTCCTGCATGAAAATAGATAGAGAGAGTGTGAGCAGGACACATGACACAGCAGATGGTAAGAATGTGTGGATTGTTTGTAGGGTGAGAGGGATGAGGATGCGAGCTCCAGAGGATGCGAGCCAGATGGAGATGTGAGGGAGTGTGTGAGAGTTAATGGTGTTGTCCCTTGAGGTGTGAGATCCATGTGGATGTGTGATGGGTTTGGGAGTTTGTGAGCTGGGAGTGATGAGGTGGTTGACTTACTCTAGCGGAACAGACGAAAACATTTATCCTCTTTCTGCACTGAATGGCTGACCTTTGTGCTACTGCCACCGCCTCCCAAGCTGGATTGGTGACTCTGGTGGACCACCTGTGGCCAGAGTGGAGGTAGGGGACATTGCAGCGGCCTTCCACTGCGTCCAGCAGGCACCCCAGAGAGGCGTCACTAAATTTGGGGGCTGCCGTCACCTTTGTCTTCGGGGCCATCTGTTGCCTGGAGCAGTCCTGGTCTGAAGACATGAAGTAGGCTGTGCTCTGATGCGCTTTAAATATGGCGCCCGGAGCGAGGAAGCTCTGAGGTCATGGCGTGTTGGGCAAATCTGAGCCCGCCTGCCAGCAATCCTGCATATTTCCCGTGAATGCATTACTAATAAGGCAGGATGTGCCGGGAAGCGGATGTTATAATGCGAAAACCCGCCATTGCGGCCAGGGGTGGGTGGGGGGGTGGGGGCAAAATGACGTTTTCAAGACCACCACCACACTTAGTGCAATTCTGGGATGATTCCACCCTTTTTCCAACATTATTATTTTGATCCACAGGCTGTTTTAACTTTTGAGCCTTAATTACATCATACCAACCTGCTGCCCACTTGAAATTAGGCCAATAAAAGGGTCAGTGGCAGCATGGATATGAAGTTGGCAGAGTGGCAAGAACAGAGTACTGGTGAGCCGTTGATTTTCAGACTGGAGGAAGATATATAGTGCTGATTCCCAGGACCATTGCTTTTCTTGATATTTGTTAATGACCTAGACTTGAGTGTGCAGGGCACCGTTTCAAAATTGGCAGATGGCACAGCATGTGGGAAGTATTGTGAACTGTGAGGAGGATAGTCATAGACTTCACGGGGACATGGACAGGCTGGTGGAATGAGTGGACTCGTGACAGATGAAGTTTTATGCAGAGAAGCGTGAAGCGATACACCTTAGTTGGAAAGGTAAGGAGAGGAAATGTAAAATAAAGCATACAATTCTAAAAGACATGCAGAGGCAGAGGGGCCTGGGGTTTATGTGCACAAATTGTTGAAGTTGGCAGAGCAGGATGAGAAAGTATTTAATGAAGCATATAGGATCCTAGGATTTATATTATTCATTCAAGGGAAGTGGGCTTCACTGGCTAGGCCAGCATTTATTGCCCAATCCTTAATTGCCCTTGAGGTGGTGGTGGTGAGCTTCCTTCTTAACCGCTGCAGTCCATGTGGTGTAGGTACACCCACATTGCTGTTAGAGAGGGAGTTTCAGGATTTTGACCCAGTGACAGTGAAGGAATGGCGATGTATTTCCAAGTCAAGATGGTGAGTGGCTTGGAGGGGAACTTGCAGGTGGTGGTGTTCCCATCTATCTGCTGCCCTTGCCCTTCTAGATGGTAGTGGTCATGGGTTTGGAAGGTGCTGTCTAAGCAGCCTTGGTGTGTTTCTGTGGTGCATCTTGTAAATGGTACACACTGCTGCCACTGCTTGTAGTCCGTCGAGGGATTTAAATAGAGGCATAGAGAATGAAAGTAAGGAAGTTGTGGTGAACCTTTACAAAACAATGGCTTGGCCTGAACTGGAGTACTGTGTCCAATTCTGAGCAGCACACTTTGGGAAGAATATGACAGCATTGGAGAGGGTGTTAAAAGATCTACGAGGATGTTTCTGTGGATGCGAGACTTCAGTTACATGGATACATTGCTGAAGCTGGTGGCATTCTCCTTAGGGAAGAGGAGGTTAAGAGGAGATTTGATGCAAGTGTTCAAAATTACAAGAGGGCTGGACAGAGTGGATAGGGAGAAACTGTTCCCTTTGACAGAAGTGTTGAGAACCAGAGGACACCAATGTAAGAGAATTGTCAAAAGAACCAGATGCAACTTGAGGAAAAGGTTTTTTTATGCAGTGAATGGTTAGGATCTGGAATACACTGCTTGAGACTGTGATGGTGGCAGATTCAATTGTGGCTTCAAAAAGGAATTGGATTTTATCTGAAGAGGAAAAACCTTGCAGGGCTACAGAGAAAAGGCAGAGTAGATCTAGCTGAATTACCCTTATAGAAAACTGGTACAGACATGGCAGGCCTTCTGTGCGACAACCATTCTGCTATTCTGCGATAAGTTAAAATCGTGGGGCCCAGAGGCCATCCAATGCAACAGAAAAGGAATTGGGGCTGTTTCATGTGTGGGAACGTGGTGCTTCCAAGAGCACTCCTGCTCCTGCTGGCCTTACTAAGGAATGCTTTTGACTTACCTTTGTGGTCCCCTAAAATTATGTGACAAGAAGCTGTTAAAATATTTCAGAATGCTCTGGGATCATAGGATCCTGATTATCATGATTTAATGAGGCTCTTGCCTGAGTCAGGCAGATGCCTCAGCCACCTAAAAGAAACGGCTTGGTTAAGATGGCAATGGCTAGGAATATAGCAGTACCAAAATGGTACGCCTTTGCATAACTATTTTAACTGTGTGCCCACATTATTTGAATTGGTTAAGGTGAATTAAAATCCCCACCAAAGCTTCTGCAATCAAGACCGCCGGTTCTAGGGAAAGGCTGTTTTTTTAATATTTAAAACACATATAGGTCAAGATCATCTTAGTAAAGTTGACATTTCTTCAGATCAGCACCATATCTAAATCAGACAGGAAACTATTTAAAGGTGAAGACGTGCACTTTTATAATAATTTATCACTCTACGTATCACCTCTGATAGTGTTTAGCAATTGTGTTTCACATATTTCTCTGTAGATCATTTGTCACTTGATTAACCTACATGATGAGCTAACATATAAAATATGATTCTTACTTCATCTGCATCTCTGTTCAGTCATGAGATACTTAAATTGCAAATTCACATGAACTGTGACCCCTGTCTTATGACTCTTGATGCCACATTTCCCTGTAGATCATCTGTCACCAAACACATGTGTCAAAATTAGTGTGTGAAACTCTTACCAAGTAGGACCTTTAAGTTACAGCTATCTGACTATATATTAGAAAGACAAACTAATTATCTAAGTAAGTGCATTAGCTGTGTTAGTCTATCCGTATTTTTTTTCAGAATAAGTGCACATAATCATTTTCACTGTTATAAAGCTTGTTTCTAAAACTTGTTTATTTTGCTATTTTTAAATAACTCATCATTGCTAAGGTTATTTAGCAAAGGTAAAAATACTTCGGCTAACAAGATCAGTTATCAATGCATTGATCAGACTTCCAGAACACAAGAGCTTTCAATATGGCAGATGTAAGATGCTGCATGCTCACTCTTGTTATAAAGATCTTTTAGGAGCTGTTTGAGTAAAATATTTATCAAATTAAATCATAATTAAGATAGAAAAATGAGAAGAGAAGTGCAACATAAGTTTATTTCAATGCCATTTATTTGCACTGCATATCAATCAAGTTTCAGTAAACTAGACAAAATGGGTACAAACGCTCTATTACAATTCCAAGCATCCATCTCAAAGTCCTTGAGCTGGAAATTTTTAGTTTTAAATTGTACTGAGAGGAAAATATATTTTATACATGGCAAGAAAATATATTTTACAGATGGCTGCAAATAAACTATGATGGTGTCGCATTTGACTCCAAGATGAGCTCCTGACCTGATATTCATGCTTTTAGGAAGTCCTGTTACTTATTACCCCTGTAACATCAGCCAACTTCACCCCTCTCTCAGCTCATCTGCTGCTGAAATCCTCGTCATTGTGTCTGTTGGACAGGAAATTAGAGTTGAGGCCAAGATCAGATCAGCCAAAATTGTATTGGTTCTATAAAAGGTACCTGGATCTGCAACTGAAGTGCTGTGACCTGCAAGGTTACAGACCAGGTGCTGGGAAGTGGGATAAAAATGGGATTGAAATGATGGGCTGAATAGCTTCTTTTTGCACCATAACATTTCTATGTTTCTATGGTTCTATTTCTGCTACATAATTATCTTCCATGTTGAATCTGTCACTTGGTTCTTTTATTTTTGGCAAGTTAGTTTGTATGCTTGTTCACTTTGGCCTATTTGCACCATGTGCATGCCTGGGAAGTCAAGCTGGTGAATTACTTTCACTCTGGAAGCAGCTTCTAAGCTGTGTGCAAGGAAGTGACATGCAAGGGCTGATTAAAAATGGTTGGCAGAACCTGGATGCAGAAGTCCTGCCCCCAATTCCAGCAGATGATATTTTTGCCAGTAGGGGGAAAGGGTGTGGGCGTGAATCACAGAGGCATGAAACACAAATCTGCTGGGCCATTTTAAATTAGTACCGAGTTCAAACAGGCCACATTTTCGCTGTTCCCTTAAGGGCCTAAACCCACAGTGTGGAGTCACAAATTCATGGTGGATGAGTAAACACTTCTGAAGGCCTTATGTAAGTTGTGTATTCCTTGCACAGAGCTCTGCAAAGTAACATCTTAAACAATGAAGCCTTACTTCAGGGATAGGGGGTGGTGGAAGACCACAAGAGAGGGAGTGGGGGGATTGTGAATGAGGAAGGGCAGATCTATGCCTCTCAGGATTAATCCTTGCATTGGGCAATCAAGTGGGAGACAGGACAGACTGCCAAGCTCACTGGCTAGAGGATGATCGCCAAGGCCATCAAGGCCAACAGGTTCCAGTGTGTTGTGCAGGAAGGAAGATGAGAAAAATGGGCATGGCACCTTCCCACATTCGGGCAATAGAGGAAAGGCAGCAACAGCAAGGTGTGAACTGAGTCAGGTTACCCAGTCGGGTGATGGCAGACCACAGAAAGTAGCAAGAAGGAGGAGGAAATATTACCCCGTGTGAAGAGGGTATTATCTCCGAAGAAGCTTTCTCGACATGGCTGAGAGGCAATGCAGGCACGGTGGAGGATGATCTTGTGCTATGATCAACCGATTCCCATGCCCTGCCTGTTGCACTCGAGGTTACTGCGGCTCTCAATTTCTGTGCTGCCATCTCCTTCCAGGCGTCTACGACAGACCTCTGTGGTATCTCACAATCAGCCACCCACTAGTGCATTACCACCGTCACTGACACACTCTTTGGTCCTGTCAGGAAGGTATAATAATTCTCATCACAAAAACCGAATTATCTGGAAAAACTCAGCAGGTCTGGCAGCATCGGCGGAGAAGAAAAGAGTTGACGTTTCGAGTCCTCATGACCCTTCGACCGAACTGAAGGGTCGAAGGTTCGGTCGAAGGGTCATGAGGACTTGAAATGTCAACTCTTTTCTTCTCTGCCGATGCTGCCAGACCTGCTGAGTTTTTCCAGGTAATTCTGTTGTTGTTTTGGATTTCCAGCATCCGCAGTTTTTTTGTTTTTGTAATAATTCTCATAATGTTATTGGAACTTATTGTAAAATAGAGTAACAGTGGTCTATTTCTGTGTGTGTGTGTGTGTGTGTGTGTGTGTGTGTGTGTGTGTGTGTGTGTGTGTGTGTGTGTGTGTGTGTGTGTGTGTGTGACTTAATTGAATTAAAGGCAGCTGGTCTGAAGGCTTTGATGTAACAGAAGATAAGCTAGGTTTGAAATGTTAAGTAGGTAAACATAGGTGTAAAGGGAACATTTGCATTTTTAAATAAACCAGACTAGCTTGAATTCAAAGGAGGGGTGAAATGTTTCACCTAGCCAGGAGAAGTTAAGAAACAGTGGGCAGAATATTTCATCCTGCAGGCAGGCAAGCGCCCCACCCGATCGGGAGTAAAATAGCACGCGATGAAGTCGGGTGAGGGCCCTCATGCGGAATTTCACTCGGTGGGCATGTGCAGGTATCAAAGTGGCGCCCACCATTAATTAACAAGCCACTTAAGGCCCTTCACAGTCCAATTGTCTGTGATTTTTCCTTGCCTGTGCAATTTTCTGTTCGTCGCATGGGCAAAACGAGCAGCCAACCAACATTTTCACAAACCTCATCCAAGGGCGGGATAAAAAGGGTCAGCAGCATTGCCAGTGTGAGTAGAGATGAGTTTTGGAGATAGTTTGCTGCTGGTTGCTGATTGGCACTTGGCAACTTCATCTCTGTTTGGGGCTCCATTCTTAGCATTTCCAGGCTTCATTTCAGGACAAACAGCTATCTGCCAGGCACCCAGAGGATTCAGACCGTGTGGATCCTTCCAGGTATCAGGCAGCCTTCCCTTACCCTGGTAATGGGGATTGTGGTCTCTGCTGGAGACATCTCCTCTGAGGAGGAAGAAAGGGCCAGAAGAGGAGGAGGCCAGGTGACCCAATGCAGCCTCTAGGAGAGGGACTTCTGGGAGTAGAGGTTCAGGCACAAGGGGCACAGGGCCAGCAGGTAGTCCAAGGTGGAAGGGGCTGCAGAAGACGCCACTATCCTGCTGCCAGGATTTACAGGCAGCGATGCAGCTACCTCAATATGTCCAAAGTGCAATACCAAAGGAGGCTCTGCCTCTCAAGGAAGACAGTGACCTCCATTTGCCAGATAATTGGACCTGAGATCAGCTCCAACTGTGTGGGTGGACACCCCATGCCAGTGGCTCTGTTGGTCACAGTGGCTCTCAACTTCTCTGCCTCTGGCTCTTTCCAGGGCTCACTGGTGTCTGTGTGGAGTGGCCCAATCAGCTGTCCACAGTTGCATAAAACTGGAGACAGAAGCTCTGCTCAGGCGGGTACTGACTTTTATTCTTTACCATTCGGACAAGGGCAGCCAGGCTGAGCATGCCAGAGGCTTTGCAGCAATTCTCCCACATCCAGGGTGCAATCAACTGTACACATGTGGCCATCAAGGCACTAGCCGGTCAGCCGAGTGCCTTCGTCAACAGGAAGGAATTTCACTCCATGAATGTGCAGTAGTTCATTGGTACAGGGAACACCAGTATGTAATGCTGGATGTAAGTGGCTCTGAGTGTTCTTTGTGTTCTAATGAAAGGGTAATTTCAGACAGGATGCAGATTCTGCAAGTCTAGTGTAGCTCCCATGATGTGCGCATCCTGAGGCACTCCCAGGTGCCGGGGCTCTTCAGTGCTTTAGCCCAATTGGATGGATGGCTGCTGGGTGATAAGGGCTATCCGTTGAAGAGGTGGCTCATGACACCTCTCCACCACCCAAGAATAGAGGCAGATAAGTGTTACAATACAAGTTATGCCTCGACAAGGGTGGTGGTAGATATGACCATAGATCTTCTCAAGATGCGCTGTCAATGCTTGGACCGTTCAGGGGGAGCACTACAATACCACACCCCCCCCGAGCAGGTGTCACTGATAGTCGGTGCATGCTGCGCTGTCCACAATCTGGCACTGGCAAGGGGGTACCCACTGGAGGAAGGAGATCTTGATGCAGCTGCACAGGCCACAGATGATGAATCCAGTAGTGAATCTAAAGATGAGCACAGTGAGGAGAACACTGAGGGTGTGGACCCAGACCATGGTAACCTCCAGGGAGGCAGGGACACCAGGGATGCCTTGATCCAACGCTACTTCAGCTAGGCTGCCACTGATCAGCTTCAAATGCATGCCAGGGCTGCCTCTTCCATCCTGGATGTCTGAAATTACCCTTTCATTTGAACACAAAGAACACTCAGAGCCACTTATGTCCAGCATTACATACTGGTGTACCCTGTACCAATGAACTAAAAAGGTGAAGCATACACAGGCCACGACAACAAAAACAAAATTTATCTCCTTGTGACAGTTCATAACTATTTAGATAAATATTTCTGGTCTTCAGTCCCAGGCCAGTATAGATAAAGTAAACAGAAATTAACATAAAATCACCTGTGATCTGTCTTGTATTCATGGTGCTTTTAACTTAGGTTTGTGAGTGCTTCATCTAGCTGCTCTCCCCTTGCTGGCAAACACATTAGAGATAGCTGCTGACTCTGCTGTCCTGTGGGCCTTGATGACCTTGGCAGTCATCCTCTGGCCAGTGGAGCCTGTGCTGGCCCCGCCTAGGAGGGAGCAGTCAGTGCTACAGCTGGCATCTCCCCAGTCACTACAGCCTCATCAGATGCGACAGTCAATGGGGGAGGGGCGGATGAACTGCTGCCGTCATCTGGAGCACCCTGAGAGGAGCCCGCAGAGACAACAGGCAGCTTGTGTGCCAAAATGAGGTCGCTCTGGACCTCCCTGCTCACCATTGATGGACGGGCCCCTAGCTGGGAAACAGGGTGCCTCATCCATCTCATACATTGACACTGCCCACCTAAGGTCATTGCCTGTGTGAGGGTTTGCAGGTCTGAGTGCAACCCCAGGAACCCCTCACTGTGACCCTTGAGCTGCCTCTCCATGAGAATCGCCACTCTCTCAATGGAGGAGGCAGCGTTCTCACCCATGATGATCAACGCAGTGTTCACGCTCCGCATGGTCTCCTCCATCATGGAGACCATGGCACACAGACTTTCAAGGATCTCCGCCAGATCCTCCCGCACATCTCGCTGGACACTTAGCATCTGCCGCCTAATGGATGACTCATGAGGCTCATCATCAGTCTTCGACTGAGTATCGTCCTGGTCCACAGGACTGCCATCGCTCTGGGCACTCTCTGCCTCCATCTGCACCTCAAGCGACTGTGAAGTGCCCTCACCAATGTGCACCGAGAGACTAGCTGGTGATATGATGCCAACTGAGGTGCTGATATCTGCAATGGTTCAGAGAACGGGTGTGACGCAGGTGAAAATGAAGGTGGTCCTCTGGTGTCAGGGTTGACTCTTCGGGATCTGCAGATTGGCGAATCTAAAAGGGAGAAGAAGGACATGTCATTAGTTTAAGTCATCACACTGTCACTGTGCATGTCAGGCACCCTGGTGAGACAATGGAGATCTGCACCACGGTGCTATCATCTTTCAATAATCAATTGGGATTCCAGGCTCGAGGCTCACACCAGTGAAGAGACTACAATAGAATGGTTCCACAATCCGAAAGTCTCAGCTCTGTGCACTGAACTCTTACCTTTGCTTGGCACCCCCAGCTCTCCGTGCTCGGTTACATGGGGATCGTGTGGGCTCTCGAGCTCGAGGGTGTCCTGCTTGAACAAGAAGAGCAGCAGCAGGTTGGACAGGTCTCCGCCTGTACGTGCCCTCTTAGCTTGGCTATGGTTTGTCTTCTCCTGAAAGGACAGAGGAGCATTGGTTACTCCATCCTCTACCTGTAGCCTGGCCAACCCCAGCTGAGGAGCACCTGGCAGGGCACACCCGAGTCGTGGCCTTCCAGCCTCAAGACACTGAGTCCAAGTAGCCAGGGCTCACCCCCTTGGCCAGATATGGCGTGATTGCCATATGAAATTAAGACTCTAGCACCCCTGAGGTCCACGGGGGCGGGGACAGCTACACCTTAACACTTCTGCACACTAACCTATGCCAATATGGTATTCACCCTTCCTGAGTGCAGCAGGTCATTGAAGCGCTTCCGGCACTGGACCCAGGCACACTGCACCACATCATGGCTGCTCACCTGGAATGCCACCTCTTCCCATGCCCTTTGTGAGGTGCGGTCGTCTCTTCCTCACATCTCGAGGGACAAGGGTGTCCCTCTTGACAGCTACCTCCTCCAAGGGGACCGAGTGCCCATACAACCTGCCCTCCCGCCTGACATTTGCAGCGGCACTTGTCTCCATCATTAGAAATGCAGACAGAAGTCCCTCCCTGGCAGCCTTTCTAGGGCTGCCTTGGCCCTTTTTAAACCGGCTGCCGGGTTACGTTGGACCCAGTGACCAACAGGCCCCTGCCCCTGCTCAGCCCTTCCTGGCCAGTGCCTTAATTGGCCCGCCAGCGTGAAATAGCGGTTGGTATGTGGTGGTCGTTTTCACGGCTGCTCCCGGGCCTGCCCACCGTGCCCGGCTGATGAAGGGAAAATCCTGGCCAGTGTGTTTATTTTTCCCAAAGTTTATTGGTAAAATCGGCACTGAGAAATTTTTAGCATCAGAGAGGTTAAGTCCACAGACAAAGTGAAACAATGGAAATTTGCATTCAAAGGGGAAAATATGGATAAAGGAGAGAGGGCTGTGTGTAGTGAAGGAATTCTAAGATCTAACAAGTGTGAAAACCTCCAGCATCTAAGCCTCAAGCTGCTGTCTATAAAGAACTAATGTTAAGAAAACTCACTTTGAACTTGACTGCTTCAGGGTATTGTGTGTCACTTTGCCTGGGTCTTTTAAGATCTCTGTATCTTACTGTTGCCTTAACAAAAGTGTAACTGGGGTTTGGATTAATTAGGAGATTTAGGAGTTATCATAGTAGTAATTTGTAGATCTACATATGTACTTAAAATCATTTCTTCTCTTAATAAAGGTTTAATTTAGTTTTGTAAGAATCCTATAAGAGTTGGTGGTCTTATTACTACTGAATTTAAGGCTAACATCTTGAAATTTATACAAATTGCAAAACAGTTGTGGTAGTTGTTTCAAGTTTCCCTTTGGGATTTGAGCAGCTCAGCATGTACCATCATCTGTGCCATAACAGCTCCCTGGGGAAACAAACCAACTTCCCCAAAGGACATCGTAGTCACAGAAGGCAATGGGCTTTGCCTCCAAAGCCAGCTTCCCACAAGTTCAAGGAGTGGTCAACTGTAACCATGTTGCTATAAGCTCACCAATGAAGCCGCCGCAGACATTTGTGAACAGAAAATTGTTCTGTTCCATCAACATGCATCTTGTGTGTGACCACAGTAAGGCCTTCCTGCAGTCCTTTCACTGGCAGCTCCCATTTATTCTGAGGCAGTCACACCTGCCACAACTTTTCCAACCCAGACCCCAGGTCTATGCTTGGCTCCTGGGGCACAAAAGATACCATTAGGAGTGGCTGTTTACTTCCTTGAGGTGACCGGAGACAGAGCCCCAAAGTTGCTACAAAAGCCACTTGCAGATGGGAAACCAATCTATTCATCTGTTAAAGATACAGTTCAGATGCCTTGACCTCTCAGGAGGAGCACTCCTATACTTCATGCAATGGTGTTGAGGATAGTGGTCATTTGCTGCATGCTCCATAATACGGCACAGCGGAGGGGACAAAAGACAGTGAAGGAGCTATATCATTGGAGGATGATAAGCAGGAGGAGGAGCTCAAGGAGGACACAGCCTCAGAAGGAGATGCCATCAAGGAGGCAGGAGACAATGGAAGACATGCTGAGGGGCAGGCCCAGATACCCATGACAGGATTTGTTGTTGCCAGGATCTCTCAATACATACAAAATTCACTTAAAGCAGCCCTGAGGATCCTCACAGCACATCCAGCAGCAAACTCCTGGTGAGCCTTTGCCACATAAGTGTCCACTTATCTTGGCAGCACACTCTCTTGAGCTGTCTATATTGATGGTGAGACACATGCAAAAATTGCCAAAACAAGTGTAGCTTTCAGCAGACTTCGAACAGCAATCACGGAATGAGAAGAGTAGGACAGAATCATCCCAGCATTGCACAAAGTGCAGTAGTAGGCGTGTAAAACATTGTTTTACCCACTGGCCGCAATGGCAGATTTTCATGCCTTATTGACCCCTTCCCGCCTGGTTATTTATGCAGTCATGGGGAAACCCGCCGTGTCGCTGGCAGGCTTCCTCTGATTCGCCCGTCACACCGTCACCTTGCTGCTTCCTCACGCCAGGCGCCATGTTTGAGCTGCAGGCGTGCGCACGGCTCTCGATGCTTACAGCCCAGGACTGCTGCACAGAAGACACGGCACCGAAAGGCAAGAACACTGCAGCCCACCATTTTTCTGACGTGTCCCTGGAACACTTTTTGGATGGCCTGGAGGGCCGCTGCGATGTTCTCTACCCCTGCTCTGGTCGCAGGAGACCCATAAGCGTCACCATTCTGGCTTGGGAGATGGTGGCAGTGGTGATCAGTGTCAACTCTGCGTAGAAGAGGTTGCCCACTTAGTGCAGAGAGAGGATGAATGATCTCATCTGTGCCGCCAGGGTAAGGGAACCATCTTATCACTTTAAACTCTCACACTCACAAGCCCATCACACATTCACTGGCATCTCACTCACTGCCAGATCAAGGGTCCTCACTACTCACTCTCTCACACACACCCTCACATCTCTATCTGGCCTCATCTGCTCTGGCGACTGCCTTCACAGCCCTCACCATCTTGAGGCCACTTACACAGATCAACTTCTGTCCCCACGCAGACTCTGGGAGACCCCCTCTTCCCCAATACAGTCCTCGGCAGCCTCTTTCCTTGCCTGAGGCCATTTCTCCTCCTTCCCCAAGCGAGCCCGAGCCCTGCAGCCATCGAAAAGGCACCCCTGCCTTACAGCTGGTCCGGTAAGTAGAGACCTGCCCGTAAGCCCAAGTGTCAGACATTCTGGCGACATGACCAGCCCAACTCAGTTGTGACTGTCTCAAGGTGGTATGAATGCTTGGCATTCCAGCTTAGGTGAGCACCTTGGTATTTTGTCCTGTTATCTGACGTTCAGAAGCTTTCGAAGGTGAAAGTGAAAGTGGTTGAACTTCTTGGCAGTGATGTGGTGCTGCCCGTGAAGCCTGGTACTGACGACTGCGCGTGCTATCTGAAGCAAGGTAGGCAAACAAAACTCAAAGCCCCAAGTGATGTGCAGTCGAGCTGACGTGCCGGGATGATCCAGTGTGGGAGGATGATTCTGGCTGGCAGGCAAGACGATGAGATGTAAATGCATTGAAATTAGGTTCCTGAAGTGCAGTGGTGAGAAACATGGCCCGCCAATGAAGGGTGGAGTGGGATGTTTGCAATCTGGTTTCAAGACGGCATAAAACTGATTTTTGGCCTTCTCGTCATAGTGTCTGCTCACACCCACCATGACGTCTGACGCCAATGGGGCCAGAAAATTCCAGCCTAAGTCTGCCTCCCAAACTGAAAGTCTATGGAGTAATTGTCCTGCTCGGTCTGCTCTTTACATGTGAGACTTGGACTGTGTATCGATGTTACTGCCAAGAAGCTCAACCACTTTCACTTGAGCTGCCTTCGAAAGCTTCTGAAGATCAGATAGCAGGACGAAACACTAGGCACCAAGCTGTTCACCCAAGCTGAAATACCAAGCATTCATACCACATTGAGACAGTCACAACTGAGTTGGGCTGGTCATGTAGCCAGAATGCCTTACACTTGGGCTGGGCTTTTCCAGTCCTGCCCGTGCCACAAAACATCTCAGGTGGGACAGAAAATTTGAAGAGGCAGCCAAAAGCCCATTGACTTTTGGCGGGAATTGGTGGTCCTGCCAGCGGGGCTGGAAAATCCCAGACTTGGTTACCAAAGAGAATCTTCTATAGAGAGCTCGAATCTAGGGTGCACTTTCATAGCAGTCAAAGGAAGCACTAGAAGGCTTTGCTTAGGAGCTTTGGTCTCGACTTTGAGTCCTGGGAGAAGCTTGCTCAGAATTGCTGCACCAGGCGCCACCAAATAAAAACAGTGCAATCTCCTTCAAAAGCAAGCGGATATCAGGGGCAGAGAAAAAATGTAAAGAGAGGAAATCCTGAGCCAGTAACTCATCCAAAACTCAATCATCTGTGGTATCCTATCCTATTTACAGCAGAACCTTGTTTGCAAAGATCAGCCTTAGCAGTCACCTATGTCCCCACTGGAATGCTACCAAACACCCCAGATGATGAACATGGTCATCTTCACCTCGAAGGATGAACAAGACCTCCTTTGATATTCACCACACATCATGGGTGCACAGTGACATCAGTGTGTGATATCTACAACATGCAGTGCAGCAACTCATCAAGACTCTTTGTCAACCCATGGCCTCTGCCACCTAGAAGGACAAAGGCTTCAATCGCATGGGAGCTCCCATACATACAAGCTGTGCTCAAAGGTACATAACATCTGACCTGTGGAGGAGCTGCTGTGCCATTACTTCTCACTGCCTTCCTCACACTACTGTAGGTGGACCCACACCAGATGGACTGCAGCTTCTCAAGAAGTCAGATCACTATACCTTCTCAAATGCATCCATGGATGGACAACAAATGGACTAATGCCTGTTCTGAACATTTGAATGAAGATTCTGCTTTCCACTGCTGGGCATGCATGGTGACACCCTTCACATTCACGTTGTCCCTAAGGGATGGATTAATGGCTGCAGCCTCCATTGCCACGGGTAAGATAATGCTGCTTTATGTGTACCTGGTAATTGTAGCTATCATTTTACAATGACAAACCACTACATCCATTGCAGAGAGTACAGAGCATATTTACAAGATGTACAAAAGCAATTTTTAATATTGTGTGAGTAAATGAAAGCACTCCGAGTCCTTTAGTAATCGGAGTGAAGCAGCACCCTGCATTCACGAAAGCTCTTACATAGTGCTCCCTGTATTGCCTGGGAGGAGCTGGCGGCAGGCTGCTCACCTCTCTGGTTATTTTGCATTGAGGAGTGTGGTGGGTGGTCTTGTCACCTTTGGGGATCTACCTGAGACTGCAAGCTCTGCATTTCTGCAGGAGCAGCCTTTGTCACTGGGACATGTACCACAGTCAAGGGGCTGAGTTTTACTGGGGGCGGGGGGGTGGGGTGGTGGAGGAGGAGAAAAGCCAATCCCAAACCATGACATGTTAGTGGCAGGCTAAATTGGGTGATAGTGGGACTTATTCAGTGGGAGGACGTCCCATCCTTGAAAGTTTCCAGCCAATCTGAATGACTGACAGCTCCAGCAGTCCCAGTAGCGGATGCTGCTGGGACTGAAAGGAAGCCCAGGAAGAAGAGAAGATCGATGCCGGAGCCAGATAAGTTGGGCCTTTTTGGGTGGGGAAGGATCATACAGCCTAAGAAGGGGGAGGCGGTGAATGGGGGTGGGAGGATGCTGGTTTTGGCGGCAGAGGGAACTAAGGGGCCGTGGCATCCTTGATATGAACAGGACATCCCCTATGTTATGATCCCAGCTGATGTTAATGCTGGGCAAGCCAGATCTTAGAGTGAAACCTGGCTTAAAAGATCCTAACTTTGTTTCTTTTGAAAAATCATGGAGGAAAGTTACTGAACAAATTCACAGGAGTCTGCTGATGAACATCTAACACAAGGAATAAAACAGCAATTATACAAGAGCAATGAACTATATTACACCAGACAAAAAAATTTGGTAAGGTCACATTACAAACAAAGAAAATGATTCAAGTCACAATATTGCTTTATGTAGGCGATATCTTTGCAGGCATGTACAAATTCAGACAGATGGGCCAGAATTTTACATTCGGTGTGGGGTGGAGGGCCCGACATGCCGGAATGTAAAATGATGCGCATTGACGTTAGGTGTGCATCCCGACGTTACCGCGCTCCATTGCGATATTTCGGAAGGCGGGCGTGCTATGAGGACGGAAGCGCACCCCCCATTAATTAACGGGCCAGTTAAGGCCCTTGAAGCACCAACTGAACTCGATTTTGCGCAGTCCGTGCTATTTTCAGGGCATCGTATTGGCACAAAAGGCAGGTGGGTAGGCTACATTTTCAAAAACCTCATTCATTGGTGGGATAAGAGGGGTGAGTGGGTTCGCTAATGTGGGTTGTTAGTACTTTAGACTCTAACATACTGCTACTTGCTTGTGTGAACGAGACAACTTCATTTCACTTCGGAGCTGCTTTTACAGAAATAACAGGCTTCAGTTCAGGAGTCTGGAGGAGTCATAACACTTGGGGCCTTCCAGGTATCAGACAGCCTTCCCTTACCTTGGGAATGGGGATTGTGGTCTCTGCTGGAAGCACCTCCTCTAAGGAGGAGGGCCAGAAGGGAGAGGAGGCCAGGAGTGCACATTCAGCCTACAGGAGAGGCTGTGGGAGGAGAGGCGCAGGCACAAGGGGCATAGGGCCAACAGGAAGTCCAAGGCAGAAGGGGCCACAGAAGATGCCACTATCCTGCTGCCAGGGTTTACAGGCGGCGATGCAGCTACCTCAATATGTCCGAGGTGCAATGCTGAAGGAGGCTCTGCCTCTCAAGAGAGACCATGACCTCCATCTGTTAGATGATTGGCCCTGAGATCAGCTCCAACTGTGTAGATAGACACATCATGCCATTGGCTCTGAATGTCGCAGTGGCCCTCAACTTCTATGCCACCGGCTCTTTCCATGGGTCGGTGGGTTAATTTTTTGGAATCTCCTAATCAGCTGTCCACAGCTGTGTCAAGCTGGTGACAGACGCTCTGTTCAAGCGTGCATTGACTTTCATTCACTACCACACGGATCAGGCCAGCCAGGCAGAGCGAGCCAGAGGCTTTGCGGCCATTGCTGGGTTCCCCTGCATCCAGGGTACAATCGACTGCACACATGTAGTCATCAAGGTACCAGCGGGTGAGCTGGGACCCTTCGTCAACAGGAAGGGATTCCACTCCATGAACGTGCAGATAGTGTGTGACCATAGGATTCTGCAAGTCTGTGCAAGTTACCCATGACGCTTACACCCTGAGGCACTCCCAGGTGCTGAGGCTGTTCAGTGCTCCAGCCCAGCTGGATGGATGGCTGCTGGGCGACAAGGCCTATCCCCTCAAAAGGTGGTTCATGATGCCTCTCCACCATCCAAGAACAGAGATCGAGCAGCGGTACAATAGGAGCCACGCCTCCACAGGGCAATGATAGAAAAAACCATTGGTCTTCTCAAGATGCATTTCTGATACCTGGACTGTTCCAAGGATGCATTGCAATAACCCCCAGATCGTGTGTCACTGATAGTGGTTGCATGCTGCACTCTCTACAATCTGGTGCTGGAAACAGGGGAAGCAGTGGAGGAAGAAGATGTTGACACAGCTGCTCAGCAGCGGATGATGAGTCCAGTAGTGAGTCCAAGGACGAGCACAGTCAGGAGAACAATGAGGGGATAGTCACAGACCTAGGCAACCTCCAGGGAAACAGGGACACCCAGGAGGCTCTGATCCAACGCTCTTTCAGCTAGCCTACCAAGATGAACCACCAACAAACGCCAGGGCTGCAGGCTCCATCCTCGACAGGGACATTTGCTTGGTGAACAACATGCATTATGTGCCATTTCAATAAACCTCAATGACGAACAAGTCACTCATAACATCATGGGTTACCCTTCACCTGCAGAACTAATGAAGTCAGAGGCTTGTCGAAAACAAACATATTTACTGCTGTGGTGCCAGGTATACATAAATCAAATTAAATGTAAAGGTGTTCTCCATCACACCAACTTACAAAGAACTTAAAAATGGGGCAAAAAAAGAACACCAGTGATAAGTCCGTGTAATGCCTAAGGTGATTTATGTTTATGTTTGTGGGTGCTATGTCTAGGTGCTCCCCCCTCGTTGGCACTGGCATTGAAGACATCCTGGTCACTCTACTGTCCTTTTGGCCTTCATGACCTTGGCGGTTGACCTCTGGCCTGTGGAGTTTGTGCTGGCCCCGCCTGGAGGGAGTGACCAGTGCCACGACTGGCATCTCCCCAGTCGCCGCAGTCTCATCAGATGCCATGGTCACTGGCAGAGGGGCGGAGGAGCTGTTGGTGTCATTCAGAGCGCCCTGAGAGGAGCCCGCAGAGACTACAAGCAGCTCGTGCGCCAACGTCAGGTCACTTTGGATCTCCCTGCTCACCATTAATGGATGGGCACCTCACTGGGATACTGGGTGCCCAATCCATCTCCCACACTGACAGTGACCGCCCGAGAACTCTGAGGTCTGGCGGTGGTCGGGGGCGTGGTGGCGAGGGGGGAGCTCTTAACTGCTGTGCTAAGTGAGCCAATCCAAAACGGTACTTACCCTTCCCGATCGCAGGAGGTCATTAAAGCGCTTGCAGCACTGTAGCCATGTGCGCCTCACCACATCATGGGAACTCACCCTGGATGCCACCTCCTCCCAGGCATTTTTGGTGAGGTGGGGGGTGGGGGGCCTCCTCCTCCCGTCCCTTGGGAAAGGATATCCTGTTGTGTTGCCACCCCCTCCAGGAGGGCATCGAGACACTCGTCAGAAAACCTCAGGACCGACTGCCCAGCTGACCTGCCCTCCCGCCTGCCCCATTCTGCATCGCTATGGTACTGCAAAGTCAATGGCAGCCCTCGCATGGCTGCTTGCACCATTTTTGAATAGGGCGCCAGGTTGCCATTGGACCCGGCGGACTTTGAGCTCCTGCCCCCCACCCGCCCCTTCTCGCTGATGCCAGATACGTGCATTACACTGGGTGGGCCTTTATTGGCCCACCCATGTAAAATGGCGGTGCGCACCCAATCGCGGGCGGTGGTCGGGTTCCTGACTGCTCCTGCTGAGTCCGCCCGACGTGGGAAAAATTCTGCCCATAAAGAATTTACAATAACTATCGTACACTCTAATATTCAGGATAAGTATGAAGTACATGTGAATTAACAGGCAAACTGTAGTCAAACACACCATACTCCAATAAATAACAGATGCGAACAAAGCAGATTCCATGAACTTCTCAACAATCCACCCAAAGGTTTGTCACATCATGAGCCAACCAGTCTCATGAAAACTTTGTCTTTCTCACGAGGGTATCAAATCCATATTTGCAGATCTCACCTTGGAATTCTCTCCAAACATTGCTCCCACACGGATGGCTTCAACAAGGATATACCTCCAGGGTTTCAATCTCACCTTCTGAGATTTCTTTGCCCTGGATTTCCAAGTGCATTCAAGCTTCGCCTTCCATGCACACTTTCAGATCTTAGGCAGTGCCAAGCAGAACACCACTGCTTTGCTCTTATAGCCCACAGCACGGAGTCACCAACCTTCGGCTGCCCTTTTGCGTCTTCTGGCTTCTCTTGAGCCAATTTTGCTTCAAGTCTGCTCCTCATAGCTATTTCTCTTTAACTCAGAGCCTATTTCTCTGCTTCTTTCTCTTAACTTTTACTTCTGGAGCTTCTTTCTGATCCCTGTCTTTGTCCCTACCTTTCTTCTGGGACTTTGCCACGTGTCCTGCTCCCTGGGACACCTTCTCTGGAATGGCACTCTGGTTCAGGACACGTGACCTGCCTTTCACAATATTTGGTCTTCATTTCTTCTTCACAGGCATGCAGGACCGGCTCCCAGCCTGAAGAATGGAAAAAAAACACTGTGCACGCGCGGACGCTTACCGGCAAGGCCTGAAGCCCGCTGGGAACTGGAGTTCCTGGCCTCCAAACTCCCGACCTTAAACTTCCGACTCAGAAACTCAGCTTAAGGTAAGTTTTTTTTTTGAGTTTCATCACACCTAAAATTGCCTTCCTTCATGCCTTTTAAAACTACTTGTGTTTAAAAACGGACTGTCCACTCCCACCCGCCTGGCCAGGCCAATCGTTTTATGGTGTGGGCAGCATATCATTTAGGTCAATTGGCTTGGTAACAAGTTCAACTGACCATTATAGGTAAAAACAAAAAAACTGTGGATGCTGGAAATCCAAAACAAAAACAGAATTACCTGGAAAAATTCAGCAGGTCTGGCAGCATCGGCGGAGAAGAAAAGAGTTGACGTTTCGAGTCCACATGACCCTTCGACAGAACTTGAGTTCGAGTCCAAGAAAGAGTTGAAATATAAGCTGGTTTAAGGTGTGTGTGTGTGGGGGGGCGGAGAGATAGAGAGAGAGAGAGGTGGAGGGGGGGGTGTGGTTGTAGGGACAAACAAGCAGTGATAGAAGCAGATCATCAAAAGATGTCAACGACAATAGTACAATAGAACACATAGGTGTTAAAGTTAAAGTTGGTGATATTATCTAAACGAATGTGCTAATTAAGAATGGATGGTAGGGTACTCAAGGTATAGCTCTAGTGGGGTTTTTTTTAAATAATGGAAATAGGTGGGAAAAGGAAAATCTTTATAATTTATTGGAAAAAAAAGGAAGGGGGAAACAGAAAGGGGGTGGGGATGGGGGAGGGAGATCACGACCTAAAGTTGTTGAATTCAATATTCAGTCCGGAAGGCTGTAAAGTGCCTAGGCGGAAGATGAGGTGTTGTTCCTCCGGAAGCAAACTGGAGGAACAACACCTCATCTTCCGACTAGGCACTTTACAGCCTTCCAGACTGAATATTGAATTCAACAACTTTAGGTCGTGAGCTCCCTCCCCCAACCCCACCCCCTTTCTGTTTCCCCCTTCCTTTTTTTTCCAATAAATTATAAAGATTTTCCTTTTCCCACCTATTTCCATTATTTAAAAAAAAAACCTCACTAGAGCTATACCTTGAGTGCCCTACCATCCATTCTTAGTTAGCACATTCGTTTAGATAATATCACCAACTTTAACTTTAACACCTATGTGTTCTATTGTACTATGGTCGTTGACATCTTTTGATGATCTGCTTCTATCACTGCTTGTTTGTCCCTACAACCACACCCCCCCCCTCCACCTCTCTCTCTCTCTATCTCTCTGCCCCCCCCCACACACACCTTAAACCAGTTTATATTTCAACTCTTTCTTGGACTCGAACTCAAGTTCTGTCGAAGGGTCATGAGGACTCGAAATGTCAACTCTTTTCTTCTCCGCCGACGCTGCCAGACCTGCTGAGTTTTTCCAGGTAGTTCTGTTTTTGTTTTCAACTGACCATTGATTATTTACTTAAAAATGGTTGGCAGGCTGCTGATTTCGGCACCCACCTACCTACTGTTTAATGGGGGACAGCTCGGAGGTGGGCAGGAAGGTGGTAGCCTTGCTATCCATCATATTTTACACGTCTTCACCCCCCCCCCCCCCTCCCCACCCCCTCCCACTGCCAAAGACACACCTGCCAAGGGGCTGTAAAACCTAGCCTAAGGGCTCTGGCTGGGGAAACAGTGGAAGATGAGGGTGCCAAAATGTTGTCAGAACCCTCAGACTCTTCCCCCATCTCCACAGCCCGGGGTTGGCATTCAGGCAGGTAAATGGGACTCACTGATGTCTCCTCCCATAAACCTGCAACAGTCCACCAGCTTCCTCCCTCACAGGAGGAACAACATCCAGGGCGGCCCTTTATATCTGCCCTCCTCTTCATCAGGGCCCGCCTCCGCCTCCAAACTACTTTGGGGCCTGACTCGATCTCAACCCTGCCCCTGTGGCAAAAACCGTGAGTCCACTGAGTTGGGAAATTTCCCAACTTGACCTTCTTGTCTCATTAGCAAAAGTCTGCCTCACTGTCTCATTTCCCCTCTATTCCCCATGTGCAAGTGTTTTAATCTGCTTGGCATCTTCCCATAATGGAACAGTTGAGATTAGGAGTACATCATTTGGAAATGTAGCTTTAAACCTGAAGCTGACCATTATATACCATAGCTTATTTAATTACCAATAAGTTATAACACAGCCACACTTTTCAATAGTCTCTATCTATTAAAGAAGATAAAACTGTATGAAATGTAGCTAGGCAAGACACAAGGAACCAAAAATCAGTTTGTTCTTGCTTCTTACAGAAAATATTCTGCATTATTAATGATTGCAATACCCAGTACCAGTTTAATGTAAATCACAAGTGTATTCATTACAAATAATGGTCATCAATGAGCTGACTGTTTGGGCTTCAAGAAGCAGACTAGATTTGTTTACTCTAATCTAAACTTAACATTTTAACCTGAAACAAATCTCTTGAGAATTAAAAATTTAAATGTATTGCGAGTGGATGATTTAACTTGTAGTAAACTATTTACACTGTATGGAAGTATAAAGGTGTTTTAACTCTGGATTCTTCTGAGCTTTCACCTCCAGGAGCTTATGAACATATTTGCAAAAGCGTGAACTTTCTGCCATATTTTGGAAACCTTTGAACATTTTTTTCCAAGATGATTGTTTTCAAATATTCTGCAGATATTTTTAATAACCATGCCAAAGTTATTGGGTTAAAAGTTACATTCTATGGATGGTTTGCTAAAATAAAATGAAAAACAATGGCACTCCCCTCAACACTGATTCAATTGAAAATATCTGACATATAAATACACACAATATCGTAACTTTTGGTCACCAAAACATATACTTGCTTTTGTGTTTTTTTAATCATAGTTGAATTTTCCCACCAGATTGATGCCAAGTTACAGCTGGACTAAGTGAGTTTGAAGTTGAAGAATTAGCTTAAAATGCTGAATAACATCCAAATATGGGAATTGGCTAAGAATGTCTTTGGAAAATGCCTAATCATCTCTTTGGATTGTTATTTTTCCTGAATCCATTATATACCAGAAGAAGTCAAAACTTTTTAAATATTGAATAATGTAAACACGATCACATCTGTGTAAATGAAACCTTACAAATAATTGTGTTAATGCAAACACTGAGATTTCCCTGTTCTTAAAAATAACTGGCGAATCCAACATAGCACTTCAAAGATTTAAACTTATTCAAGTCATGAAAGACTGGAAGCTAAAGCAAGGTAGATAGTAATTTAGCAGATTGGATAATTGGATCGCTGGGATCATGAGGAGTAGAGCTCTCAAAATGCCTAATATCAATTTGTATGAAGAGCAAGACTATTTGATGCATGCACCCTAAATGACAGGTCAATGGTAACTTCCTAACAGGCTGTTCCTTCATTTCCAAGGCATTTGTCGAATTTATAAATCTACCTTTTCTTCATGCAGTACACTCCCACTGATGACATAGCTCTTTGCTTAAAGTAAAGAAAATGATTCTAATATTTAAACATAAAAATCACACTTGCAGAACAATTATCTCAAACGGCAATGGTGCCAACTCGAATTCAATTTTGATTAGGCAAATACTTTGTAAAAGAAAACCCTTTCACTCAGTAAACTTTATTTTAACTGGATATCTATTCTGAGGTTGTGAAAAATAACGTTGCGTGTAAATTAGTTATGATGCTACAGACCACCAAGTTGAAAGAGCTAACTTCAAATAGATGAGTGAAGGTTTAAAACAAATGGATTGAAGGAGGATGTAAACATTTTGGGAGAAGACATATGGGATTCTTTAAAAGATAATACTCAACATGCAGGGCAATAAAGCAAGTTTAGATGAAACAAATGTATCCCTAAATGGATTACGACAAACTAAAACAAAACAAGAAAACCATCCAACATTCACCTAGATTCAGACACACCAAAGGCACACAATCAATCATGCAAAGTCCATCTCTAAGATTTGGAAACACATGTCAAAATTGGGAGAGCTGTCTCACGGGCTAGTCAAGCAATAGTTTGACAGAATCATACTTATAAATGACCAATCTCTGTCTTTTCCTGAGTTGCCTACCATCAAAGAAGCCAGTTTTCAATTAACATCCCAGATCCCTCCATCACCATCTCTGTCTCACCAACAGGCAGAGGCAGCGGCACAGTTGTAAATTGTCAAGAGAGTGGTCTTGGGATTCCACAGCATTGACTCCAGACAACTGATTCCGCTTGAAGTCTCATGGTATTAGGTCAAATATGGGCAAAAAGACTTCCTGCTGTTTACTGCCTACCACTCTCCTTCAGCTGACAAATCAATACTCCTCATGTTGAACACCAATTGGAAGAAGCACTGAGGGTAACAAGGCACAGAATGTACTCTTATATAAAAGCAAAATACTGCAGATGCTGGAAATCTGAAATAAAAACAAAGACTGTTGGAAAAACTAAGCAGGTCTGGCAGCATTCTTGGAGAGAGAAACAGAGTTAACGTTTTGAGTCTTCTTCAGAGCTGGAAAAGAGTCATACAGACTCAGAATGTTAACACAGAATGTACTCTTGTTGGAGGACTTCAATATCCATCACTGATAGTGGCTCAATGGCACCACTACTAATCAAATTGGTCAAGTCCTGTAGGTCACAACTGGCAGACTGGGCAGGTGGTGAGAGAAACAACCTCAGGGAGAAACCTACTTGACCTCATCATCACCAACATACTTGTCACAGATGCATCTGCTCATGACAATATTTGGTAGGAGTGACCACTGCATAGTCTTTGTGGAGACCGAGTTCCTACTTCACACTGAGGACAATCTCCATGGTGTGTACCATTGTGGTAATTGGAATAAATTCAAAAGAACTCAAAACTGGGCATCCATGAGGTGCTAGCCATCAGCAGCAGAATTTATTCCATCACTAACTGCAAATTCAAGGTCTGGCATATTTCTCACTCTACCATTACCATGAAGCCAAGGGACATGCTCTGCTTTAATAGTGAGTACAGAAGCACATGCCAGGAACCTGTTGAAACTACAAAACAATGCTATATGCATGCTAAAAAGCAGGAGAAGCATGCTATATACAGAGCTAACTGATTCCATAATCATTAGGACAGATCAAAGCACTACAGTCCTGCCACATCTAGTCATGAATTGTGGTGGACAATCAACTGACAGGAGGCGGATAGGGTACATTCCCATCTTTAAGGATGATGGAACCCAGCACATGAAAATGCTTCTTTATAAGGCCCTGACCATTGTAGAAGCCAGACTTCAGTCAATTCAATTCACTCCAAGAAACAGCTGAATGCTCAGTGTGAAGCGCTGAAGACTTGTGCTCTTGAACTAAGCATGTCTCTAGCCAAGCTGTTCCAGTACAGCTATAACACTGACATTTTCCCTACAAAGTGTAAAATTACCTTTCCTTCCTCAAAAAACAAGAATGAAACCAATCCGGCCAATCACTATCCCATCATTCTAACCTCAAACATCAGCAGGCAAATGGTAGGTGGATGTCAACAGTGCTATCAAGCACCACTAACTCACTCATAACCTTTCTTTTTATTCATTCATGTGATGTGGGCGTTGCTGGCTAGGCCAGCATTTATTGCCCATACTTAGTTGCCCTTGAAAAGGTGGTGGTGAGCTGCCTTCTTGAACTGCTGCAGTCCATTTAGTGTAAGTACACCCCCAGTGCTGTTAGGAGGGAGTTCCAGGATTTTGACCTAGTGACAGTGAAGAACTAATGCTATATTTCCAAGTCAGGATGGTGGGTGGCTTAGACGAGAACTTCCAACTGGTGGTGTTCCCATCTCTCTGCTGCCCTTGTTCTTCTAGATGGTAGCAGTCGCGGGTTTGGAAGGTGCTGTCTAAGAAGTCTTGGTGAATTCCTGCAGTGCATCTTCTAGATGGTACACACTGCTGCTACTGTGCGTCGGTGGTGGAGGGAGTGAATGTTTGTGGATATGGTGCCAATCAAGTGGGTTGCTTTGTCCTGGTTGGTGTCAAGATTCTTGAGTATTGTGGGAGCTGCACTCATCCAGACAAGTGGAGATTATTCCATCACACTCCTGACTTGCGCCTTGTAGATGGTGGACAGGCTTTGGGAGTCAGAAGGTGAATTATTCACCACAGGATTCGTAGCCTCTGACCTGCTGTTGTAGCCACAGTATTTATATGGCTAGTCGAGTTCAGTTTCTGGTCAAAGGTAACCCCCAGGATGTATTTAGTGCGGGATTCAGTGATGGTAATGTCATTGAATACTAAGGGGCGATGGTTAGATTCTCTCTTGTTGGAGATGGCCATTGCCTGGCATTTGTGTGGCACGAATGTTACTTGCCATTTTTCAGCCCAAGCCTGGATATTTTCCAGGTCTTGCTGCAATTGGACATGGACTGCTTCAATATCTGAGGAGTCGCGAATAGTGCTGAACATTGTGCAATCATCAGTGAACATCCCCACTTCTGACCTTATAATGGAAGGAAGGTCATTGATAAAGCAGCTGAAGATGGTTGGGCCTAGGACACTATCCTGAGGAACTCCTGCAGTGATGTCCTGGAACCGAAATGACTGACCAACAACCACAACCATCTTCCTTTGTGCTAGGTATGACGCCAGCCAGCAGAGAGTTTTCTCTCTGATTCCCATTGACTCCAGTTTCGCAAGGGCTCCTTGATGCCACACTTGGTCAAATGCGGCCTTGATGTCTTATGCTGTTTGGCATGTAAGTGGATCTGTGTTATAATTTCACCAGGTTGACACCTCATTTATAGGTATGCCTGGTGCTGCTCCTGGCATGCCTTTCTGCACTCTTCGTTGAACCAGGGCTGATCTCCTGGCTTAATGGTAATGGTAGAGTGGGGGATATGCCGGGCCATGAGGTTACAGATTGTGTTTGAGTACAATTCTGCTGCTGCTAATGGCCCACAGCGCCTCATGGATGCTCAGTCTTGAGTTTCCAGATCTGTTTGAAATCTATCCCATTTAACACGGTGGTAGTGCCATACAACATGATGGAGGGTATCCTCAATGCCAAGGTGGTACTTCATCTCCACAACGATTGTGCAGTGGTCACTCCTACTGATACTGTCATGGACAGATGCTTCTGCAGCAGGCAGGTTGGTGAGGATAAGGTAAAATATGTTTTTCCCTCTTGTTGGTTCCCTCACCACATGCTGCAGACCCAATCTAGCAGCTATGTCCTTTAGGACTCAGCCAGCTCGGTCAGTAGTGGTGCTACCAAGCCACTCTTGGTGATGGACATTGAAGTCCCTCTTCCAGAGTACATTCTGCACCCCTCCCATCCTCAGTGCTTCCTCCAAGTGGTGTTCAACATGGAGGAGTACTGATTCATCAGCTGAGGGAGGGTGGTACATGGTAATTAGCAGAAGGTTTCCTATCCCATGTTTGAACTGACGCCATTAGACATCATGGGGTCCAGAGTCGAAGTTGAGGACCCCCAGGCCAACTCCCTGTTGACTTTATACCGCTGTGCCGCCACCTCTTCTGGGCCTGGCCTGCCGGTGGGACAGGACATACCCAGGGATGGTGATGATGGAGCCTGGGACATTATCTGCAAGATAAGATTCTGTGAGGATGACTATGTCAGGCTGTTGCTTGACTAGCCTGTGAGACAGCTCTCCCAATTTTGGTACTAGCCCTCAGATGCTGACCAATGCTCAGATTGGGTTCTAACAGGACCATTAGGCTCCAGATCCCTTATAGCCCTGGCTCGAAGATGGATGAAGGAACTGAATTCCAAAGGTGAACAGAGGTAATCTTGACATCAAGGCAGCATTTGACTGAATGTAACATCCAGGGACCAGAATAAAATTGAAGTCATTTATGAATCAGCAGGAAAATTCTCCACTGGCTGAAATCATACCGAGCACAAAAGAAGCTGTTGTGGTTATTGAAGCCCAATCACCTCAGTCCCAGGACACTGTTGTAGAAGTTCGTCAGGACTGTGTCTTAGGCCAAAGCATCTTCAGTTATTTCATCAATGGCTTTCCCTCCATCACAAGGTCAGAAGTACAGATGGTCTCTCTGTTGATTGCACAATGTTTAGTTTCATTTGTGACTCCTCAGATACTGAAGCAGTCTGAGCCCACTAGCGGCAAGACCTGAACAACATTCAGGCTCGGACTGATAAGTGGCAAGTAATATTTGCACCACATAAATGCCAACAATGACCACCTCTAACAAGGGAGAGTACAACCACCTCCCCTTGATATTGAAAGACAAGAGAAACTGACCTCCTGATTTCCCAAAGTCTTTCCAACATTGACAAGGCACAAGTCAGGAGTGTAATGGAGTACTCTGCATTTGGCTGAATGAGACCAGCTCTAACAACACTCATATAGCTCAACACCATCCAGGTCAATGCTTGATGGTGCCCAGCCACCATGTTAAACATTCACTCCCTCAACCAACAGTGCACAGTGGTATCAATGTGTACTACCTACAAGATACACTGCAGCAACTCAGTAAGGATTCTTCACCAGCACCTCCTTCACTGTGGCTGGGTCAAAATCCTGGGACTCCCTCCTCAACAGCACTCTGGGTGAACCTACACCACATGTACTGCAGCAGTTTAAGAAGGCAGCTCACCACCGCCTTCTCAAGGGCAATTAGGGATGAGGAATAAATGCTGCCCTAGCTAGCGACGCCCACCTGCCATGAGTTCCCCTCCAAAGCACACACCATCAGCAATGCTTTACTGGTGTTGGGTTAAAATGCTGGAACTCTACCTAACAGTGCTGTGGGAGCACATACACCAAATGGACTGCAGCAATTCAAGAAGGCATCTCACCACCACCTTCTCAAGGGCAATTAGGGATGGGCAATAAATGCTGGCCTTGCCAGCAATGCCCCCCTCCCCTGAATGAACAAAAAAATCACCAAATTTAAATTGAACTACAGAGAATAAATAACCTTGACAAATCCTGTAGGGAGTGAAATATTCCTAAAATCAGTTAAAAGAGTGATGAAAAGTGCTCACAAGAGATCTAGACACAAGTATAGCTTTAGCGGCAAAATAACAGTAAAAAGGAAATCAGTATTAGTATAGCAAGTAGACTGTCAGAAATGGGATCAGAACATTAAAAGTTACAAAATGAACTGGAAATTGAGGATAAGTGCAAGATAGTAAATATTCTGAATGCTTTCTTCCTCAAAGTATTCACAAGGGAAAACATAAATAGTGTGGCCTTCCTAAAATAAGAGTAGCAAGTCATAATTCAGGAGTGCAATGTAAATGAGTTGGAAGTCCTAGACAAGCTGGAAGGACTTAAAACAAATAAATCCCCAGGGTAAATGATATTTATCTCAGAGCGCTGAGAGAAACTGTGAAACATTGACAATAATAATGAGGGTGTCAATGCACTGGTAAAGTACTTGTAGATTGGAAACAGGCTGACTTGATGCCTGTATTCAAAAAGGGTGTCAAAACAGAGAAAAGCAACTACAGGCCCATTAGTCTTCAAATTCATTAAAATAAAAGAATCAGTTATCAGGAGTAAACTTGAAGATTATCTTTCAACACCAACGTGACTTTAGACAGGGAAGATGGTGTCTGACCAACCACCTTGAGGAAGTGACTTCCAAGTTGACTTAGATTTCCAAAAGGATAAGGTTTTGCCCATAGGAGTTCTAATTAAACTCAAAGCCTCAGTGTCTCAGGGCAGAACTTGCCTGTGGCTGACATGTAGCTAGCAATGGATACCGATTGGATTAGTATTATCAGTGTTAAATAATTAGCTATAGTACATGAGTGACTGCACCTCTCTTTAGAGAGGCAAGTAGTTAAATAGCTGAGGGGCACCACTCGCATCAAGTGTGGGGCAAGGCAAGGAGGCAGTCCTCCATGAACTACAGTTCCTCAGTATTATCAGGGACCCTGTGAGGATCAGAAATTAAGAATTTTACAAGTGTTTTGACAGATTCAGAACATGCACAGATGGGGGATCAATATGGGACCACACTTCTCTGATGCGTCTCTGGAGAATATGTTGTGGGCCACAGGGAGATTTTGTTTTCCGTGGATGTAAGAAAGAAAACAGGCATGACTGAGAGCAGCAGAGATGGTCAATAGCAGCAATGCAGTGCCTTCTTTCTGGATACAATTCCACAAGAGATTCAATGAGCAGGAAAGGTGAGTGGCATGCACATTCAAAATCAAACCCCCTCACTCTGCTCTCCCTAGCCTTCTCCTGTTTATCACTCCTCATAGCAACAAATCTTGCAGGTGCACCCATCCATTTCTGTTGAGGCACCTCTTCACATCCCTATCTGGCAATCCACCAATCTCACTCACCCTCATCCTATAGCAATGCCTCACCCATCCCTCACAGTGACGTCCACAAATGATGTCCTTCCATCTCTTCAAAACATTTGACAGCTCACTCTCATAGGTCTCTTCTTTCTTTTGTTGCAGGGGAAGAAAGCACAGAACACAAGGGAGAAGCAGAGAATCAGCCCTCCAGCCACATCCACCTTGACAACTGTGGAGGATGAGGTGGCATTGGAGTTAAGTTGGGTCTCAGCATGTCTGACCATTGGAGATGGAGTGAAGGAGTTCATCCAGCTATCTGGTGACAAAATTAAATATCACACAGCTGCCTGGCATACAACACTCTTTTATACTGATTTGATTTTATCAGCTACTGAAATATGATGATTTCCACAGTAAGGACTTAGAACTCTCTCACTTTATCAGTTCCAGCTCATGTATTTCACCTCCCACAGGTCTTCCAAATGTCCCTCCGGAGGTGGTATTAGAGGACGATGGTGGGTTCAGAATTGGGGTGTCTGATGGCTCCACTGCCTCAAACTAAGTGAATAAATCTGTCTCAGACAAACTGGCAGCTTAGTGAGCAGCTACAAGTACCCTCAGCACATCAGGATCTGCCTTCTCCTCCTTCTGTTGCTCTTTCTCCTCCTCCTTCAAAGATGCAGAGCACCCACCATATTCCTGCTCCTGGAGTTCTAGACCTCGCTGCTGCACAATGCTGTGCAAGACTCAGCAGACAACTATCATTCCGGTAACCCCGGCTGGCACATACTGCAAGGCTAAGTGTGCCCAGGTACCTGAACCTCTTCTTTGGCATCCCAATTGCTGGCTCAATTATAACTCTGATCTCATGTCGCTTCTGTTGTACCTTTCCTAGGCATCAGTGGTTGGGCTCCTCAGATTGGCATCGGTCACAACTATAGAGGGTATGTCTTGTCTCCAAGAAGGCATTTGCTGACTCTGCTCTGAGGTGTCAGAGACTTGGTCAGCACAGGATAACGGCTTCATGGTAGTAGCCTGGGAATTTTGCATGGAGGTGCATGATGATCTTTTGGTGGTTACAGATTAGCAGAACTTTACGGAGTGGAATCTATTTTGGATGATGAATACTATTGGCTGGATTGGGGGTGGGGCATCTTGATTGCTACAAGGGTGCAATCTCTGACCCCCCTGGACCTGCAGATATCTAGCCAGAGCAGCAAATCTGAGCGCCCACTCATTCTGACTAGCCCCATCAGTAGCAAAATGCACTTAATTGCCAGCCATGGCAATCATGCCATCCATCACCTGTGATATACTCGTGTGCAGCATCTGGTGGTATTCAACAAACAGCACCAGCAGATCCGTGGAAAGAGCTGGAGGCAAAGAAATTCAGTGCTGTGGTGACTTTTGCTTCCACCGACAATACGTGCCCACCTTATTCATTTGGAAAGAGGTCTTCATCCAGGAGGCTGCAATTGTCAGTGATAATCTGATAGGAAAGTCTGACCTCTCTGATGTACTGATGCTCTCAGTCACGTGCAGAAAGCTAATCCTCTACCTTGTGTTGGGGATATAGTCTTCTGTGAGCTGGAGGTCTGTACTTATTGCCTCTGTCTGTAGAGCGGCAGGTAATTAAGAAGAAGGTTGCTGCTGCTAGTGCTGCTGCTGATCTTCTTGTTCCTCATTTGAGGACCAAGGCAGAGCTGAAAAAATGGCTCAAATGCTGCTATGAAGGCATACATCTGGGAAGCGCAGATGAAAGGCAAAAAACTACAAGGTAATGGAAATGTTCACTGAAGAATTTGAAATAACCTCCAAAGCAGCAAAAGCAAACTTTCAAAACAAGTCCTGTGAACAAAAGCCTTTCATTTAGGCAAGGAAACAGGTGTCAGATTTCAGTACTTAAAGCATTTCTTGCCTATTAGCTCCTCAACCCCGTCAATTCCTGTTGTCCTCTCACCTTGTTTTATTGTGGAGTTCCAGGAAGCTTGGAAAATCCTTGCACACAACACAGAGTTAAATTCAGAATCCTGGATTAAAACAACAGCTAATGACGTCTGCCAGCTTCCCAACATGTCAGCAGTTTCAAGTGTTTAAACCTGCCACACACAGAAGCCCTGTCATCTTGACTGGTTAAAATTCAGTTCTGATTTAAGAGGTTTGAGTTATGAAGATAGACATGTGTGAGAAGTGTGGTTGTGGAGGAATGTACGACAGTAAATGGTATAAAAAACAGGTTAATCTGGGTCACCAAGACAAGAGAACATGAGTAAAGTATATTGTGCATTCAGTGATACAGTTTGGGAAAATCAGTTCAGATTTTTATAGTTTCATATAATTCTTAAAATGTCTGCTGACAAAGATTTATCAAAGCATGGAAAGCAAGTGCTTGAGAAAACCATGTTGATAATCCCTCTTGGGCCATATATTGAATTTAATGTACTAACAGCTACTTTGAATACTTAAGTAGCATTATATTAATCAAGACATAGACAATTTTATAAATATTTTTGTTTCTCATCCATCCCTTATGCTATCATCAACAGTAAGATCAGTCATTCCAATCCATTTTTAGATTCTGTCAAAGGTCACTCGTCGGCCAGTCTCTTGGGAGTCATTTGTGAAAAGTGAGAAGGCTGTTCTTGAATACTAAATTTTACTGACTTCCCTGTTTTCCCTCTCTTTCATGGTTGACCAGATTCAAACTCATCCAATGTGGAAAAATAAGAGGAAACATTGGTTGAATCCAAATCTAATGTAGCTACAGAAGAAGCTTTATTCTCTTTCTAACTGAGTGCTTAGCATGATATAACAATATAGAGAAAAATCTATAGGGGTTCAATTGGGTTGCTTGGCCTTTAAGCATTACAAAGCCACCTAAGTTTCAAAATTGGGTCCAGAATGTGTGCACAGGCCGCCAGCTTAGTCAGGATTGGTGCCTGCCTAACAACCACCGGGAGCATGCAGAGCAGACAGATCAGGACTGATTTGAAGCCAGCGCTGTCATTTTGGATCTCCGTACTCCAACCAGAACCTCATCTTAAACTTGCACAAAGAACACCACGTTAAACTGCATGGAATCTCCACCAGCATTATTTAGAAGAATTATGAAGCACTTACAGGTTAGTTTCCATATTATTTATTCTGGCTGCTGGTGCAACTGTATGCATTTTTGGAGGTTTCCTAAACTCAGTGAAAGTTTCAGTGCTCCATGGGGAGTGGTCTAACTAGCCTTGCAGTCCTTTTTTGCGTTATTTAAAATACTGTGCTGAAAGAATTTGCTTCCAGACATGGGTGGTTTGGCAGAGCTTCCACTGGAGACTGGGAGAATAAAGAGAAGTAGAGCAGGATGAGCTGCTAGAAGAGGAAGGAGGATGAGGTGGAACAAGCATTTCTGCAGGAGACCACATCCAGGGATGGTCTTCAGGACCAATTTTCTGATCTCAACTTTAGCAAGTACTAGTACTCGAGTCATCTTGTGCTCACAGAAGAGGTCAAGACTGAAATCTATCAACTGCTACAGCTTCAGTGCATGGCAAGAACAGCATTGCTGTGGTTGTTAAGGTGATCTGGGTCTTAATGTTTATGTAATTGGTTCCTTTCAGGTTGCTGCTGGAGATATAATCCACATCTCCCAGTTTTTTTTTCCACAGGATGTGAGTCAACATTTATTGTCCATCCCTAGTTGCCCTCGAGAAGGTGGTAGTGAGCCACTTCCTTGAACTGCTGCAGTCCATAGGTGTACCTACAGTGCTGTTAGTGATGGAGTTCTAGGATTTTGATCCAGCGGCAATGAAGAAATAGCAATCTATTTCCAAATCAGGATGGTGCATGACTTGGAGGAGAGCTGGAAAATTGGTGTTTCCATGTGCCTGCTTCCCTTGCCCTTTTAAAACATAGAGGTCACAGATTTTGGAGATGCTATTAAAGAAGCCTTGGTGAATTTCTGCAGTGCATTGTGTAGAAGAAACACACCACAGCCCATGCCGAACTGGTGGTGGAGGGAATGAAGATTTAGGAATATTTAAGTGGGTTGTTTTGCCTTGGACTGTGTCAAGCTTTCTGAATGTTGTTGGAGCTGCACTCATCCAGCCAAGTGGAGAGCATTCCATTATACAACTGACTTGTGTCTTTTAAGTCATAGAAAGGCTTTGGAAACTCAGGAGGTGGGTCACTCACTGTAGAATACTCAACCTCTGACCTGCTCTTGCAACCACAGTATCTATGTAGCTGCTCCAGTTAATTTTCTGGTCAATGGTAACCCCAGGATGTTGATGGTGGATGATCCAATAATGAAATGCCAATGAATATCAGGGAGAAGCATTTATATACCCTCTTGTTGGAGATTGTCATTGCCTGACACATTTCTGGCATGGATGCCACTTGCCACTTATAAGCCCAACTCTGAATGATGTCCAGGTCTTGCTGACACATTACAGTGTCTTATCAGTTACATTGTTAAGGTTTGTTAATGTCAATTATATTATTAAGGGAAACAGGTGATGGGTATTTGAACACATATAAATGGAGAATGGATGGGACACTGGGTGTGGGTAAGGAGCTTTGATGCTGGATAATGTCAATAAACTCTCTCTGCAAGGAAAGGCTTTGTGTCTTAGTTTTGACTTCACCAACTGTCTTGAATACTGTTAAACACACACTGAGACAAGCAGGAGGAGCAGGTATAAGGTTTTGCACGAATAAAGGTGTTGCCTTGGTTCAGAGTACCGTTGATTGCATGCACATTGCCTTGTGACTTTGGCCACATTGATTGATCGGAAGGAAATTCACTTCTGCTTAGTGCAGGCTGTACATCATTATCCTGGTACCTGTCACAATACCTTTGTTCTGCTGTATTCAGCAAAAACAACTTGCATTTGCATAGCACCTTCAACAGAGTAAAAGATCCCAAGGCATTTTATATCTGTGTCACCTGCATTTGAACCACTTCATCTACTTAGCAAAAAACATTCCCCCTTAATGACAGCTCCTGACTCTGGTCTGCAACTCATGCACAACATGAGACCGATATTGTCACGAGGAACCCCATTGGACATCAGTGTCCTCAAGAAACATTTTGCTGCCTCGACCATTCTGAAGTAGCCCTATAACACTCAGCTGAACAGGAATCCAGATTTATAGTAGCATACTGCAACCCAACCATGATGAGAAATCAGCCCTTGCCACTATCTATTGGGCAAGAAGCTGATGAACAAAAACATGAGGAAGAAATGAAGGAGGAGGAAATGCATGAGGAGGCAGAGGGAGAGAAACAGAGGCTACAAGATAGACAGTGCCATTCTGCAAAAGCTTTACATGATCAGTAGCCTAACAACAATTATCCATTCACCAACATCCCATACTCCTTAAACTTTCCTCACTTACTGATCATCATATAGCCCTTTTTTGGATAACACATTGGTTTCTCCCCTAAGTTAACTGCAGAATTAAAAACCACAATCAAGTGCAAATTCAAATTTATCCATTCAATAATTAAGTAATGCTTATGAAAATAAATTAAATGTCCTTGTGAATTCCCTCCATACCTGTCTTACATGTGTCTTTACCTTTCCTGGTGCTCCTACAAGGTACTTCCCCAGTGGCTGCAGCATGGTAGGTGGAAGGCTACTAACCTTTAATTGAGGATACTGCAGATAGACTTAGGGGATAGCTGAGAAGATCCAGCTTCAGATGCAGCATCTCAGCCTGAGATGTAGCAGTCTGGGCTGGCTGGCTGAGACACAACTGTACTGTCCGCAGTAATAAAAACAGAAAATTCTAGAAAAACTCAGCAGGTCTGATAACATCTGTGGAGAGAGAATCAGAGTTAATGTTTTGAGTCCATATGACTTCTTCAGAGCCAAAGAGAGGTAGAAATGTGATGGGTTTTATGCTGTTGAAGGGGGGTGGGGAGGTGGAGCAGGTGAAGCAAAATAGGAGGTCAGGGATAGATTGGAGCTCAGGAGAGATTAAATGACAAAGAAATCATGGACACAAGACAAAGGGAGTGGTAATGATAGTCTTAAAGGCTAAGGCAAGTATTAATAGTAGCATAATGGTCAGATAGCAGGATGTGTTAATAGCAGAACAAGGGCAGCACTTTCTGAAAGTAAAACATGAGAGCTAGTTACAGACTGGCCCTTGGGGGGAGGGAGAGAGGGGTGGAGGAAAAAAAAAAGACTGAGACTGATGGATTTTGTACAGACCCTGGAGCTCATCCTTTCCATCATGGAATGGGTGGTCACCTCCATCAGCATACCTGTGGAACCCAACATGGTGTGCCATCTGATGGCTGATGCCATGGCTTTCATTGGATCACAAACAGCTTCCAGCGAAGGTTTAAGTGCTGTAGTGCAACCTGAATGCTGCATTTGAAGCTCAGACTGCTGCCATTGTAACTCATCTATCCAAACTTACGAAATACATTCAGTGTCAGTCTCTGAAATGGCACCTGTGAGGGTAAAATTGAGCAATGGTCTCTCTTCATCATCACTATCTTCTTTCACCGATTGGGAAGACTGGAAGACTGAGGAATTTTTGGGCACTAAGGTATCAAGGAATGTGGAGATAGAGCAGCACGTGGAATTGTTGGAGAATTCTTGGTGGAGCAGTCCTGAGGGTCTGTATGGCTACTCCTGCTTCTCTTCCTTACACACTTATGTAACAGTAAGAGCACCGGTGAAGTTACAGCGGCAGGAATAGGAATACAGTCACCCTGAGAGGGCAGAAGGCTTGTGCTCTATGGAGCCACTATCACTTTCCCAGACAGCAGTTCAACAGCCCTTGTGACCTGTTGGAGATTACATTATAGACTGTTGTGATGCCATGGGAGTCCCTTTGAATAGTGGTGTCCAGAATTACAATGGCAGCATTTTGAGCTTCAAATGCAGCATTCAGGTTGCACCGCAGCACTTAAACCTTCAATGGAAGCTGTTTGTCATGCAATGAAAGCCATGACATCAGCTATCAGATGGCACATTATGTTGGGTTCCACAGGTATGCTGATGGATGTGACCACCCATTTCATGATGGAAAGGATGGGCTCAGGGTCTGCCCAAAACCCTAAGCAAAAAACAGCGGATGCTGGAAATCCAAAACAAAAATAAAAATACCTGGAAAAACTCAACAGGTCTGACAGCATCTGCAGAGAGGAACACAGTTAACATTTCGAGTCCGTATGACCCTTCAACAGAACTAAGGAAATACAGAAGAGGTGAAATATGAAATACGTTGCTGTGGACTTTGGAGCTCTTCTATGCTCCTTGATATTGTGTGCAGATTTTGCAGTGTACCAAGCATTTGGTTATGTATACCCATCAGCCTTCTGTATCCTGGGCCATTAATGTTACACCTCCAGCAATCCTCCTCATCTGAGTCCTCTGCAGCAGAATTAGTTTCTGACGTCATCCTCCAGTGAGCTGACAACTGT
Organism: Carcharodon carcharias; assembly: GCF_017639515.1. Classification (NCBI taxonomy): domain Eukaryota; kingdom Metazoa; phylum Chordata; class Chondrichthyes; order Lamniformes; family Lamnidae; genus Carcharodon; species Carcharodon carcharias. The sequence goes on along the minus strand of NC_054483.1, from coordinate 85,920,396 downwards.
GGTATATTCCTTACACTCCCCCACCCCCACCGACCCCTGCTCAGGCTCATATGCACTTAACCCCGGTATCTCATCCAAGACAGAATCCTCCTCTATCCAAACTTACAAAATACATTCAGCGTCAGTCTCTGAGATGGCACCTGCCAGGGTAAGATTGAGTGATGGTCTCGCTTCATCATCACTGGCTTCTTTCTCCGATTGGGAAGGTTCCTGTTCTTAGGCATATGAAATAAAAAGGGGACAAGTATTAAGTTGGAATGAGGAGAGAGGAGAAGTCAAAGGATGAGAGTTTACATCATCCCCAGCTAACAGGCTAGAAGAAATTTCAGGGTGAGGGAGAAATGGGCTCAGAGAAGGAAGATTAAGTATGTGGATACCCTTATCATTGAATTCACCAACTTTGCCAGTGGCCACAGCCTCAGTGATGCCCTGCTCCTTCCCCACTCTCTTGCTTGTTTAGCCACTCCTCAAAATATGATGGCACAGATTCTGCTTTCAAATGACTCCTACCATTTCTTGGAGCCACAATTCCACTCCCCTTTATGAGGTGCAGGCTAGCACGAAGTAGCACTATAGCCACTCATGATATCAAGCCCCCTGCTTATGCATGCAGCCAATGAACCACGCAGGTGGTACTGGCTGCACACAGCAGTAATTTGAAACAGCAGGTTGTACCAATTTAACACTAATCACAGACAGTGATCCCCATGGCCATTTGCGACTGCTACCACTTTAACTCCCATAAACATCTTTTCATTGTTTTGATCATGATCTTATTTTTCTGTTATACCTTACCTATACTGGTACAATTTTGCTAAGTGTTTGAATGTGACTAAATGCAGTGAACCCAATAAACCTTTAACATCATTGTAAATCCTTTAAATAAGTGGCCTGAAGTTTTGCATTATGCAATAAGGGTTTGTAGTGATGACTTGGACAATTGCACATCTTGTGCAATTGAAACTATTTATTTGATTAAATGGTGAAGAATAAATAGGCAAAGGAGTTTGCACTGACACTTATTTTACTCCTAATATACTGAGAATGGGCACAGCTGATTTTTTTTTCCCCGCAGGCTGAGAGGGACCTTTTAATTCATGTTTGATGAATTCTGTGGCTTTCAGAGTAATTTGGCTGTCTGTGAGGCTGTTGATCCTGTGAGTGTATTTGTGAATCTTAGGGATTTGTATGCTATATCTGCATATCCAAGTTCAAATATAGACTTAGGATGATTGGCTGAAATAAGATGTTGATTTTCCGCATGACCAGATTTAACATTTTTTTTCTGATTTCTTGGCAACCCCATATGGCTGATTAAATTCATTTATAAGGTTAGTAAAAGAATTAAATTTACAGTTCAAGCTCTTGTCAATGAATGAAAGTTATATTTATTTTTATTGAGCAAATAACAGCTCAGCAATGATGGGCCTAACAAATTAATTACATCCAAAATTACCTTGTACATGCAATGTAGAGAAATTAGGGATGATCAGACCAGAAACTGGAACTACTATCATTTGGTCACTTTAATCAAATTGTTTAAACTGAGGTCTGTTTCTTGCTAGGATATAGACCTGTGCACTATCTAAAAGAGCTGAGTTCATCCTTTTTTATAATGACCATCTCAATGCATCTGCCAATAAACTGTAGACATAGAGCAGAAATGATCAGCTGGAATCAGCCTTTCAGCCACTTGGACAAACCGAAATTTAAACTTTTGTTTTGCACAGATAGTATTTGTTCCAGTGTAAATATGAACTCTTGACATTATCCCATTATTTTCATTCCACCAGATTCGCTCATAACTAATGTGTACCAGCCATATCCATACCAGCCACTATTAGTTATTACTGTCAGCTGCATTGCACAAGTTATTTCTTCTCTACCTATTCAGTGTCAAAGCGCTGGCATTAATTAAACTGCTGTTCAGCTGGACCTCAGAATGCTAGAGCTTAGTTCTTCCAACTTATTGCTACATCCCAACAAGAAACCAAAATATTGCAGATGCTGGATATCTGAAATAAAACTGGAAATGCTGGAAATGCATAAGAGATAAAGCAGCATCTGTGAAGAGAGAGTCACCATTAACTTTTCAGGTCAATGGCCATTCATCAGAACTTGAAAAAGTCAGAGATGTAATAGGTTTTAAGCAATTACAGAAGACGTAAAGGTGGGAGCGGAGGATTGAACAAAATGGAAAGTCTGTGGTTGGCTGGAAGGCACGAAAGATTGGCATGAAAAATCATGGTGGTGCATGGGGAAAAGGGATGGTAATGGGACAAGTAAAGAAACAAAATATGGGCAGAGAGGAGGGGTAAGTGACAATAACAAAATCATTACTAACAGCTGTTGTCCAAAAAAAATATTAGAGCAAAGGATTTGATATGAAATTCTTGAAATCAATGTTGAGACCAGAAGGCTGTGAAATGCCTAATCAAAAATGAAATGCTGTTCCTCATTGCAGCAGGTGAACAGGCTAAGGTCAGAATGGGAATGGGTGGAGAACAAAAATGACAGGTGACTGGAAGCTCATGGTCACCCTTGCAGATGGAATGGAATTGCTCCAAGTGATAATCCAATCTGTGTTTGGTCCCTGGCATATAGAGGAGACCAGATCGTGAGTGATTAATACAATATACTAAATTCAAAGAAGTCAAAGTAAATTGTTTTTTTCACCTGGAAGGAATATTTGGAGTCCGGGACAGTGGAAAGGAGGGAGCTTTTTGCAATCTTGCATTTGCATGGTAAAGGGGCAGGATGTAGCAAGTATTTGCAGAATGGGCCAGCGTGTCAAGGGAATGTGCTTGTTGGTGGCCTCAACCCTATAGTAGTTCCAGGAGGGAGGGGAAGAGGTGGGAGCAGATGTGTAAGAAATGGGACGTACATGTGTGCAGGCCTTGTCAACCATGGTAGTGGGGGTGGATTCCTAGGTTGAGGAAAATATAAGACATATTGTAAGTACTGGTAGGGAAGGTGACACCATCAGAACAGATGCAACAGAGAAAAAGAGGGAGAATGGAATAGAGTCCTTACAGAAAATGGGATGGCTGGAAGTGTAGCTGAAGTAGCTGTGGGAATCAGTGGGCTTATAATAGATCTTGGTCAACAGCATCTCCCAAGAAATGGAGACAGAGAAGTTAGGGAAGGGGAGTGTTGGATGGACCTTGTGAAAGTAAGAGAAGTGTGGAAATTGGAAACATAGTTGATAAAATTTCCTAGTCCAGAGCAACAGCAGAAAACAGCACCGATACAGTCATTAATGTACTGGGTACAAAGGTGAGAAGGAGGACATGCGTAGGACTGGAACAAAGATATTAGTTCCCACTGCAACATCTTTTATTTGGAGCAAGTGAATGGAGTCAAAGGAGAAGTTGTTCAATGCGAAAATAAATTCAGCCAGGTGCAGGATGGTGATGCTGGATGGTGATTGGTTGGGACTTCATTCAAGGAAGAAGTGGCAAATCCTCAAATTGTCCTGGTGGAGGATGGATGCATAGACAGATTGGATATACACTGTTAAAAGGAGGCGATTAAGGCCAGGAAACTGGAAACTGCTAAAGTGCGAAGAGTCACATTGGAAAGAGATTGGACATTGGAAGAGTCACATTGGAAAGAGATTGGACTGAGGGAGAAAACATGGGCTGGGATTTTCTGTGCCAGCTGGCGTCAGGCATGTTCAGTGGCATTAGCGGACAATATGGCAAGAAGGCCAAAAATCTGTTTCATGATTTGAGAATGACCGAGGGCAAAGTGAGGGGATTAGGTCGGAGGGTGAGTGTTCGACAGTAGTGGTAGAAGGGGTGGCAAGGGTGGTTGGTGGGGAGTCAGAGGCAGACATGGACCCTGGGGATGGGAAGGAGGAGGTCAGGAGATGAATGTAGATGGGGATGGGATTTTTGGGAAGGAAGGGAACATATATGTTCAGGACAACCCTGAAGAAAAAGGGTTGTGGCTGGTAAGTCATGGGGGGAGGTGGATGGTGATACCAGGGTGGTCAACTGTGATGGGGGAAAGGAAATGGATGACTGGGGGAAGGAAGAGATAGGGGACCACATGAAACATCGAATCCAGACCATGCTGTCCAAATTGAAAGTGGAACAACAGTGGTGCTCCTGGGAGTGTGATCATTGGGTGGGCAGAGATGCAGGTTAGCTCTGAAACCCTAGCAAGCAGCATTTAAAATGCCCAGGACAATGAGGTGAGTATAATACGTGAATTATCCATGTGTGTGGGACAGTGCTTGCATGAGGCTCTGGAAAGCCTTGCCACATACACTTCTCCCTCTAGGATCAATCTTTGGTCAGCTGCTCCCTCTATGTTTACCTACTTAACATTTCAAACCTAGCTTATCTTCTGATACATCAAAGCCTTCAGACCAGCTGCCTTTAATTTAATTAAGTCCCACACACACACACCCAGAGACACAGACCCTACTATTACTCTACAATAAATTCCAATGACATTATGAAAATTATTATATCTTCCTGACAAGAGTGCAAATAACACCTCAGAAATAAGTATGAATTGGAAGTGAAAAAGAGGGAGGAACTTAAAACAATTACAATCACCAGGGAAAGGGTACTGATAAAATTATTAGAACTAAAGTCCCAAGGTCCTGATGGACTTTATCCTAGGGTCTTAAAAAACGTGATGGCTGGGATAGTAGATGCATTGGTTTTAATTTTCCAAAATTCCATCGACTCTGGAAAGGCCCCATCAGATTAGAATTGAGGAATGTGACTCCTCTTTTCAAAAAAGGAAGGAAGCAAAAAGGAGGAAACTGCAAGCCAGTTAGCTTAACATCTGTCATAGGGAAATTGATAGAATTTATTATTAAGGAGGTTATGGCCAGCACTTAGAAAATCTCAGTACAATTGGCAGAGTCAACATGGTTTTGTGGAAGGAAAATCATATTTAACTAATTTATCGGAGTTCTTTGAGGAATATACAAGCAATGTGGATAAAAGAAAATCTGTGGATATGATGTAATTAGATTTCCAGAAGGCACTTGATAAGGTGCCACATCAACATTGCTACACAAATAAGAGCTCATGGTACAGGTAATATATTAGCATGAAGATTGATTAGCTAAAAGGAAGCAGAGAGTACGGTTAAATGGGTCTTTTTCAGGTTGGCAAAATGTGACGAGTAGTCTTCCACAGGGATCAGTGCTAGGGCCTCAATTATTTACAATTTATATCAATGAATTGAAAGAAGGGACAGAATGTATGGTTGCTCAATTTCCGGAGACACAAAATTTATGGGAAAATAAATTGTGAAGAGGATATAAGGAGTCTGCAAAGGGAAATTGTTAGGTTAAGTGAGTAGGCAAAAAAAAATGGCAGATGGAGTATACTGTGGGAAAATGTGAACTTGTTCATTTTGGCAAGACGAATAGGAAAACAGCGTATCATTTAAATGGAGAGAGATTCCAGAGCTCTGTAGTACAGAGGGACCGGAATGTTCTGGCACATGAATCAGGAAACATTATTGTGCAGGTACAGCAAAATAATTAAGAAGGCAAATGGAATGTTGTTCATTGCAAGGAGAAGGGAATATAAAAGTAGGGATGTTTTGCTACAGTTGTACAGGGCATTGGTGAGACTACTTCTAGAGTACTCTGTATAGTTTTGGTCTCCTTATTTAGGAAAGGATATAAATGCGTTAGAAGCAGTTCAGAAATGGCTCACTTGACTGATCCTGGGATGGAAGGCTTATCTTATGAGACAAGATTGGAGAGGCTGGGCCTATTCATTGGATTTTATAAGATTGAGAGATGATCCTATTGAAACATATAAGATTCTGCAGGGACTTGACAGGGTGGACGCTGAAAGAATGTTTCCCCTTGTGGGAGCTAGAATGAGGAGACACAGTTTAAAGATAAGGGCTCTTCTATTTAAGACAGAGATTAGATGATTTTTTTTCTCTCAGAGGGTTGTGAATATTTGGAACTCTCTTCCCCAGAGAGCGGTGGAGGCAGGGTCAATGAATATTTTTAAGGCAGAGGTAGATGGACTCTTGACTAACAAGGGAGTCAAAGTTATTCAGGGGTAGGTGGAGTGTGGAGTTCAGGCCACAATCAGATCAACCATAAGCAGGCTCAAGGAGCTAAATGGCTCCCTCCTGCTCCTAATTGTATGTTTGTGTGTATCTTCAATTTTAGTCTTCTCTTCTGATCACACAGGCAAAAGCGCCAACTGAAACTAATGTGGTTCTCCTTTGATTGTACTAATTCAAGCAATGACCTGAGCAAGAAAGCCATTGTGCCAGATAAAGATATGGCAAGAAGAATTTGGCCTGAAGAAGCCCAAAGGGGTCAGTTTGGAATCATTGAGTCATATAACACAAAGCCCATTTAGTCTGTCTTGCCTGTGACAGCTCTTTGAAAAATTTTTCCAAGTAGGCCGTCTCCCCTGTTCTTTCCCTGTAGACCTGCAATTTCTTTCCCCTTCAAGTATTTATCCAATTCCCTTTGGAAAGTTACTATTGAGTCTGCTTCCACCACCCTTTCAGGCTGTGCATTGCAGATTGTAAGAATGCACTATTAAAAATTTCTCCTCATCACTCCTCTGGTCCTAAAATCTGTGTCCTCTCCTGTGGTTGAAACAGTTTCTCTCTATTTAATTTATCAAAACACCTCATAATTTTAAACTCCTCTATTAAATCTCTAGAACAATCCAAGCTTCTCTAATCTTTCCACTTAACTGAAGTCCCTCATTCTGCTATCATTCTCATACATCTCCTCAGCAACAAGCTAGGACATCTCCAGAATTTACATGACCCCAGTGTGAAAATTTGGGGGTATGAGAGTTGTTGAGTTGGCGGGGGGGATGAGGGGGGAGGGGGAAGGGGCGGGGTTGCGGTTGGTGTCATGGTGGCAAGAGGGTGACCTTCAACTGCTGAGAAGTGGGGAGGAGGTGAGGTTAAGTTTCACAGCGTCTTTTTTTTGCAGCAGGAATCAAGACTCAAAGATCTGTGTTGAATCCTGATCACTCGTTTAGTTGGACTAATGGATCCAGGTTGCACATTTGTTTTGGGATTGTTGAGTTGGTACGATAGACAGAGTAGATTGGCAGATAGTTCTTATGTAGAACACATTCTATTTATTTACAAAGGAACTCAGCAGTTACACTTGTGTGCTTACAACTCAAACCCAGTCTCTACATTACAGACTCTAACTCTAGGCTACTCACTACTGACTACTGACCACTGACTACTAAGGTTGCCTGCACTACTCTGCTATTGGATACCAAGATCATGTGATCTTCCATTATAACATTCTTCTTAAAGGTATATTTCACATCAGATTACCACATCCCTCCCCCTTTACTCAGAAATACATTTTACAGTTACAATTTTTCTCAAAATAACAAATTATTTACACAGATAAGTAATTTACAAATTCAGTCTTTCTGGGGGTTTCCTTATGCATGTGGAATGTCTCAGCTCTACAGCTCCAGATGCCTTGTTAGGAACCTTCTTTTCTGTTGTTGTCCAAACATCAGGTTCTTCGGTGGGCACCTCAAATCTGTTACCTCAACTCTTGCAGGTATTGCCAATCCTTCAGGCACATCTGTACTCAGTTGAGTTCTTTCAACAGGAGACGTTGGCACAGTCGTGAACACTGGAGGAATCATTTCCTGATACTTTGTTTCTCTCCTCCTTATATGACCTAAAAGGGGAGCGGGTGGGTGTGCAGTCAATCGCTGCCCGCAATCGGCTGTGCGCCACCATTTTCCGTGTGTGGGCCAATTAGGGAGCCCAGTGTGACATGCATCTGGAAGCGCTCAGTGCTCCCTGTGTGGGCGGGGGGGAGTGGGCTGAGTTGGGGCCTGCGTGTGAAAGAGCGCAGAAATCTCCCTGAAGCACAGAGCTGCCTCAGGGAGATTGGTTTGATTATCAAAAATTTAAATAAAGTAAAGAAAAAAATTTTAAGACATGTCCCGCATGTGACAGTGTCACATGAGCTGGGACATGTCAATGAACTTTAATAAAAATTTTTATTCAATTTATAAACACTTCATGAAACCTCATCCCACCTGTGGATGAGATTTCATGATAAATGCAAAAGCCGCCTGGGCTCTTTGCCTGTCCACTAACCTTAAGGTTGGACGGGCAGCTCCGTTAATTATTTTAATTAGTTTTTAAATGGCCTTAATAGGCCTTTGACAGTTCAGTGAGTGTGCAGCCGACTCCGGTGCACGCCACCCAAACTGAAAATCGGAATAACACATGGTGACATCAGGATGCAAGTCCGACATCACCGCACGTGATTTTACACGTTAGCAAGCGAGGCCAACCCCTCACACCAACCCGAAGATCCTGGCCTATGTCTCTGTATGACTCAGTCTTTCACTTTCCCATGGTAAGAAAGAGGTGGTTCCTTCTCCAAAATTTTTCACACATGTCATCTTTCCTATTGTAAACTTTGTGTCATGACTATGCCAGCCTTTTCCAATTTTCTGACCTCCCTGACTCCTTTCTCCCTTCCCCCCAAATGTGACATTATTAAGCTCAATCTCGTTCGGAGGTGGCATTTCTTCCACAATTCCACAGGTGTGACACCTGTTGTTGTGTGAGGAGTGGTCCTATAATGGAAAAGAAAACGTGCTGGCTTGGTTGCTATGAAGTCTTCAGTTAATTTCTTCATGCCAGTTTTGAATGTTTGAACTGCTCTCTTGGACAGTCCATTCGATGAAGGGTGGTACAGTGAAGTCTTTATACAAGTGATACCATTGAGGCTGATAAACTGTTGAAACTCAGCACTCAAAAATGCCGTGCTGTTATCTGATACGAACACTTCTCGTAGTCCAATGAACTTTGACGTAACTTGTCAATTGTTGCAGAAGATGTTGGTGACTTCATATCATATATGTCCATCCATTTTGAGTAAGTGTCAACAATAAGGAGAAACAGTGCTCCCATAAAAGGTCCCACATAGTCAATGTGCAATTGCACCCATGGCCTTTCTGCCTACTCCCATGGGTGTAACGGAGCTGTTGGAGGTAACTTTAGTACTTGCTGACACTGCATACAACTCTTCACTAAGCTCTCTATTTCTCCATCCATTCCAGGCCATCATAGGTAGCTACGTGCTATGGTCTTCATTCTGGAAATACCTGGATGTGCACTGGGTCGTTCAGTTAACAATCGAGTGATTGTTCTTTTGGAGGAACAATCATTCGAGCTCCACACAATAAGATACCATCATAGCTGTTTATCTAATATCATCTGTGAAAATACGGTTTCATTTTGTCAGATTCTTGTGAAGAACTTGTTCTTGTACTTTAGATAAGACTGGGTCTTGACTTGTCCAATCTCTGATCCACCTAGCAGATACCGGTGATGAATCTAAGAAGTTCAATAATAAAGTGAGTTCTTAAAGAACTGGAACATCCTCATTGTTTCCTTTCAAAGGCAAACGACTAAGTGCATCAATGTTTGCAACCAGATTTCCAGGTCAATCCAATTTAATTTCTTTCAACCAGTTTCATCCAAGGAGACTTGGCCCCTCGTCTGTTACCACCACTAAGGGTAATTTTGCTAATTGACTTTCGTATTGTACGGTAACCCAGCTGATGCCTTGATTTTCATGTCTTCTCCTGTGTAAGTTTTCAATTTAGCATCTGTTTCTTCCACATTTAATTTACATTCCCCATATTTCAGGTATTTGAAGCTATGCTCACCAATTACCATAGTGAAAGCTCCTGTGTCCACCTCCATTCTGATAAGTCTATCATTCATCCTCGCTGTTACATTGATTGGTTCTGTTCTTCCTACCTTTAAATTATACAACGGATAAATATCTGAATCTGTTATTTCAGGCTCTTCTGCATTATGGATCTTAATGGGGATTTTTCTTTTGACTGAAAGTCTGCCTGATTCTATCCTTGCAATGTCTCATGAGGTGTCTGTTTTGATGACAGAAAAAACATTTGATTTTTTAAAACTCCTATTCATCACAAGGTTTCCTGCCTCCACCTCTGTTACCATTATTCCATGTTTTCACTGCTAGCTCATTTCTTTTTATTTGTCTGCAAGCAGTGGCTGCTTCTCGCTTCTCATCAGAGCTGTGCATTTTTGCACCCATTTTGGCTGGGACTTCCAGCCCAATGTGGAGGACAGTGCAATTTTGCCCTCCCTGTATGGCTTTCAAGTCCCTCATTGCATTTTCCATGGCCAGTGCTATTTCTATCACCTTCTGAAAATCTAAATTTATTACAGGAAGTAACCTCTTCTGAATTGTATCTTCATTTATACTGCACACCAAACAACCTCTAAGCATATAATTTATCGATGTAGCAAACTTGCAATATTCTGTTAACTGTTTCAGATTTGTCACATAACGAGCAACTGTCTCCCTGTCTCCTCTATTTCTTGAGTTAAATTTGAACCATTGCATCATTACCGAGGGCTTGGGCTGGTAATGACTCTTCACAAGGTTCACTAAGTCATCAAAACCTTTTGAATCCGGGGCACTGGGTGCTGTTAAACTTCGAATCAATCTACAGATCTTACTCCCATACATGGATAAGAGAATTGCTCGCCTCTTCTCCTCCATTGCAATGTTGTTAGCTTGGAAAAAAAACACGAGGCATTCAACATAATGAGACCAATCATCCGCAGTTGGGTCAAAAGAATTAACTCTTCCAAACTGTGGCATGCTTCAAGGGGACTGCTTTGACAATTAGTGTGGAAATTCTACTTACAATTACCGTGTGAGGTATGGCCCGATTTCGGTTCACTTGATTTCCTTCCTTGCTTTGTCATGCTTCTTTTTCTCGTCCTTCCTTGCTTTTTCTTCAATGCCAGTTTGTTGAATCCTGGTCACTTGTTTAGTTGGATTAATGGATCCGGGTTACACGCTTGTTTTGGGATGGCCGAGTTGGTACCATAGACAGAATAGATCAGCAGACAGTTTTTATGTAGAACACATTCTACTTATTTACAAAGGAACTCAGCAGTTACACTTGTGTGCTTACAACTCAAACCCTGTCTCTATATTACAGACTCTAACTCTAGACTACTCACTGCTGACGACTGACCACTGACTAGTAAGGTAGCCTCCGCTACTCTGCTATTGGATATTAAGTGATCTTCCATGATAACATTCTTCTTAAAGGTATATTACACATCAGATTACCATGATCTGTCAGTTAGATCATGCCAACCATTAGGAAAAAAACCAAGGCTTTAAGGGGGCCTTGCAGCTATTGACACTCTGTCCAAGCTCCATGGCAGCTATTGCTGCCTTGGAGCTTGTGACCCCAAAATCTGGTCTCACAACTCCAGTATTTGGGAAGCCTGGTCTATACCATCCTGAAGTCAACTGTCATTCTCCTCATTCTTTACTTTTCCAACTTTTGTGTCATCTGAAAACTTTGAAATTATGCAGTTTATATCCAAGCCCAGGTTATTAATAAATATCAAGAGGAGCAGTGGGGGACACCACTGTACATTTTCCTCCGGTCTGAAAAACAATCACTCACCACTACTTTCTGCTCTCTGTATCTCAATCAATTTCATATCTACATTAGTCATGAATTCCATGGGCTTCAATTTTGCCATTAAGTCGATTATATGGTACTTCTTGAAAGTTCATATACACAGCATCAACTGAACTAACTTCATCAACATCCTGTCACTTCATCAAAGAATTTTATCAAGTTTGTCAGATAGGAGTTGCCTTGAACAATTGAGCATATACTAATTCGTGTTTTGTAAATGGCAGTTAATTTTTCTTATGTATTTTTTTACTTTCCTTGTAGGGTCAGGACATAGGCTTCCCTCCACCTTTCCCAATGGCAAGATCACCCCAAAGCACTGACCCCACACCTTACCTGAGTGCTAGGAACCATTCCTTAAATAAGCTACATAGTGACATGACATGAGTATAAAATATGGATAGCCAGTCAGCAGAGCCGTCTAATCAATTGTCTTACCATATTGGTAAAAGGCTTCACATTCTGAATCCCCACCTTCAAACAGCAGCAGATGGTAAATTGTTGACCACCTCTATAATGAGATTTTCAGGAATTGTACCAAAATTGCTTTTCGAGTAGCATTTCTTGATTCAAACTTCCTTAAAAGTTTTAAATGTCACAGACTATTTTTACGATCATCTCTTCAATTTCCTGCAATTTTTTTTCAATCCACATTGTGTTATATGAGCAATGAATTGAACAGCCTAGTGATGGGAAAAGGTGATCAGCACTGGAGAGAACGTTTTCATTTACAGAATCCAGGAAAGACAGGAGAACAGAACTGACCCAGAAAGAATGAATTACAGTCCCTCAGTAAATTACACTACTGAAAATGCCACCTTATTGTTGACCCCAAGGAGTACATACTATCCCATGGAAGCAAGGAAACCAAAGACGGGCTCCATGGTATGGGGTACAAAGTTTTGAATCAAAACAGAATTGGTGTGGGGTTGATAGATCAATGAAACCAACATAAACATTTAGCTGTAGCAAAAATGCTAATAAGGTACTGTGTTGCTTTAATCAAACTTTAAGTACAATTCTAAGAGGTAGTATTGATTTGTTTTAGACATTGGCCAGGCTCGAGAGGTAGTACTAGGTGCTGTTCTAGATACCTCATTATAGGATAGATATACTTTCACAAGTTCAGGAGGATACAAATCTGAGCAACAAAGATAATTCAGGTATGAGGAGTTTGTTTAGAGGAAAGGTTAAGAAAATTGGGCATTCTTGGTTTAGAGAATAGGAAACTTCAAAGTCCAATGTAAGTTGCTAAAATTAAGAGGGGAATTGATTAAACTGGCTACAAGCAAAGTTATTGCCATGGTGAAGGGTTCATTTGCCAGGGAACATATATTTTAAAACTAATAAATTGAGAAAGAAAGACTGGCAGAACTTTTTCATCCAAAAGGTAACATAGTTCTCAAATAATTTGCTAAATAAGTCAAGTAATACATATAGCACAATTGAGTACAGGAGAGAATTCAATATGTTTCTGGAGATAGACAGGATTGAGGGATATGCTAAGAACATAACTAGGTGGAATGAGTCTATGAAAAGTCAGGACTAACGATCATTTTCTATTTCCAAAGAAGTTTATGTATTTTTAACTCCATGGGTTTTAAATGCAGCTACCGTATTATGGATGCGACAAAGGCCTGGGTTTTGCTGTTGTAATGATGGCACAACTACCAGTGTCCATTGATATTACTACTGTGAGACTGACAGTAACTTCTGACATTCCCATGAATGTAATTAAATGCAGAAATCCAGAATTTCCAAGCAATGATTCCCTGTTCTTCCACAGGGTACGCGGTTGAAGTCCTCACTGATGAAAATCTTTTGAAATGATTTGAATTGCAGTGAATTTCCATGCCTTTGCTATTAGCCTTGCTGTAAAAACTCTTGAAAAAGTTATGCCTTATTGAAGAAGACATAACTGGGTTTTAAATGACAGACCAAGTTTGTAATTATTGTTGAATAACCTTCCTGGCCCTGAAAATACTAATTGTATATTTGTGGTTTGTCAAATTTCTCCATTATGATAAAACAAGTAGGTTTTTAATTCTTTTAAAGGCATGTTTGTTTATGCTATTTCATCCCCTACCTTAATCGCCTGTGTACCTCCCCATCTTTATCATGCTCACTGTCAAACTATTATAAAGTGAAGGATAATTGGTGTTTACTTCCTGATTTGCTGTCTGTGATAATTCTGCAATGTGATTGGCTGCTCAGTCTTTATGATAATATCGCTGTTGCTGGATGCCAGTGTTCCCCTTCAGGTGATACCAGATTGAAATTAACAACAGGAATGGTGAAATATACACCACTGATATCGCTAGATCTTTGTAGGCAGCTTTCTTTGAGGTCACCAGTGAATACAATCATTTAAATGCTGACCTGTTTTATTACTGATTTTCCTCCACAACAATTAATGTCACATATACATGAGATGCATGCAGTATTATGCATCTTTTACTGCCGGATTGCAATCAGTTTTAAGAATGTTCCCCAATACATTGCCCATTGGTCTTCCTGTCATTGATATACTTGTGCAAAACATTTGCAACTTGAAAGGTTAAATTTATCAATATAATATTGATCTACAAATGAAACTATGTCCCAATGTTCCTTTAAAATAAAGTAGCAATATAATCTAAAGAAAACCGGGCTATTATAAAACATACATAAACCAGCATTGTACTTAAAAATCATTAAAGTTATTTTTTAATCTGTCAAAATACATTGCTCAGATTTCAGCATATACAAAATAAACACGACTTTAGTGCTGGCATTGTATGGGCTTTGAACTATCAGAATATGGGATACACTCTTAACTTGATGGGTACTCTCCTCTTAATTAACTCAGTTTTTTTTTGATCCAATAGCAGTAGGCATTTATTGCTCATGCAGTAAACCCAAGTCAAAAAAAATGAGACTTGGCATTAAAGCCATCAAAAGAAGCATTAAGAACAAAAGTGCTACTTTCCATCTGGAACCAAGCTGATGTAAAAACTACTGACACTTTGAAGTGCTGCTGGCCAAAACATATTGAAATCTAGGAGTTCTGTGTATTTTGATTTCATTTACTGCTGGCAGAGTTCACAATTGCCATTAATGTCTAGAATTTCTTTTTAATCACCAGCAAAAACTTTCTTCCAAGAAATCTTTGTATTAACATAGAAGAATTTTGACATTTATAATTTTACCAATTTTTAAAATCAGCAGCTTAAATGTACACCATCTTCAGCTGGTGGCTAAATGGTGTTAATAATCATCTAAGTTACTGTAAATGGGATCAATAAATGGGATCCATTCATTGTGGGAACCCTTATAGAAAATGTATCGTGTAGTACAAGACATTAAACCCTGTAGGCCACAGAATACAGAGCTGGCATGATCCTATACAAGGAACAAATCACTCTCCACCTCTTCTCTGTTTCCCTTCCCTCAGCAGCCTTCCTTCAATGATTTCAGGAGAAGTTTAACAGGATGTTAGCAATCTGATCCACAACTTTCACCTTGCTTCTGTTGACCCAGGGAGAGGTCCTGTAGGAACCCTGGCTTTTGAGTGCTCTGCCGAGAAAAGAAAAGAGGTTGTAGGAATAGAGAGAGACCCGAAGCGTACAGCCTAGTCTTTGTGGAAAATAAAGGAGTGAACCAAGAAAGGGTAACCAGTGGTTCAGGTACTTCACTTACAGCACTCTGAATATTGTAGCCACCTACTAAGATTATAATCTCTTATCTAATTTAAATGTGCAATCTATACAATCTGCTGTGGAAATGCAACAATTGGAGGAATATTATATAAAGAGGGGTTAGATTTTCCCAATTTAATTTTAATAATTTATGTTTGCAAACCATCATGGTGGGTAAATGACTTCATTCGTCCTCTCATTAATCTTTTATCCTAATGTTCCAGACCAGGCCATCCTCTCGTACTTCCTTGGCAGGTAGCCTTTTCCTCTGCTGGGATGAGTCACTCAGGAGTGCTGTATTGGCTGTGTTGAGCATTTAATGACTTTATTATCTCAATGATCCAGCTGTGGATGTCATTAGGAAAAGTTGCGAATCCTTGCCAGTTCCCAGGATTCTGCGAGATGGTGTTTGTTTTGGCAACTGTGGCTTTTCTTCTGTCTGTGGGGAAAGACCGGCTAGTTGGACAAGCAATTTGCATGGTTTTTGTTTTTTTCATTTCAGTACTTTGGTAATCAATAAAGTCCCCCCATTATCTTTGAAAAGAATTAATTCACTTCATAACTTGGAAATGTATTTTCTGATAAAAAAAAAGTCCATCTAAATCAAATTTACATATTTGAACACATTGAATGTTTTTAGAACTGAACATGTTATATTAATTTGATTATACTTTGATTGTCATGTGACTGAATTCCTGTCCAAATAGTACTTAATTTAGTGTCATCTGTCTAAATTCCTACTCTTTACAGAGTTAGTATTTCGGTATTTAGTATTCTAATTTTCCTTTTGAACTTTTGAAGAAGTAGGAAATGAGGGCCCAGATTTTTGCTTCCGTGTCCAGTGCACTGATACGGGAGAAATCCCAGCTCTATTAACACGCCCTTAAAAATAGCCACCCGAAATTTTCATTGCAGGGTGGGGGGAACGGGGGGTGGACTGGATTAGAAGCCAGGCCCACCACCCTGAGAATGAGGTGTGGAGTCTGCTGGGAGTGGACGCACAGTGGGCGGTAGGTTTGCCTCTGCGCTCAGGCTCTTTGTTGAATTAAACTAAAAAAAGATTAAAACAGAAGAAGCCCTCCAGCCCTCAACTCCCACCCACACCCCATGGACCCTCATATCCCTTTACCTGGTCTATTCTGCATACTCAGGTTTCACTCTCCTGGCCTACCAAAATCCCACTTTTGTGGCGGCAGCTGGTCATTTAAATGGTGAACCCCAGCCCAACTCCAGTCCCACCCCCGCGAAAATAGGAAATTCCAAGCTTGGGGCAGGACTTAGAATTTACGGGCTCGTCTGCCATTTTCACCACGACAGGGAGGCTGTCCGTTGTGGCGAAAATCCGGTTCAAAGTGTTTTAAAATACAGCTCTTTTCTTAGGTCAGATTGTTGAAGAAGACTGGACTGAACTAAAGAAAATAGTATTTTATATAAATGTCGAAACTCTGCAGACAATCCCTAATGAAATAAAATAAGTATTAAGGGTTTTAATTACATGAAGGACACATTTATTGGGTCATCTTTAGGAATTACACTTGAATGTATGGAGGGAAACTCAATAATGTATTGCAGCAAGGGGTATCAAATGGCTGTGATCTTGGACTATTACTAGATTGACAAAGTTACAATAGCATTTCTCTATAATTCAAAGTATGCTACAAGGGATTGGTAATCCAATGCAGGCTGGGGAAAGGTGCAGTAATCCAGTTCTGAGTGATAGTGGCTATGTTTTCATTAATCTCTATTTACCTAACAGCAATCAGAAAGATATGCAACCGTATGTATTAAAGTATCCAGCCAGACCTCAATAGCATGGAAACGAGGAACAGCAGCTTCATCTGATGTCTTTCTTCAATTCCTAGTTAATGTGGTCTTTTGACAATAATTTCTCTATCAAATCCTTAGTAATCTAAAGTGCAGGATAGATGGAGACTCCACTGTGCTATTGAATCTGTCCAGCCCATTGTAATTTAATGGGCACAGGTTAAAGTCTCGTTATGATGGTGAAACTATGGCAGTTGTTGTTCATGCTTCTTAGGGTAAAAGTCTAGCATAAAAACATCCTAGATTTTGACTTCTATACTAAGGTTTTACTGTTACTTAGGATTTGAAGACTTAATGAGAAATAATTCATAGCTTTAGCAGTCATGTAATCTTAAAATAATATATATTTTAAAACTTAAATATTTCTAGATTAATACCCTAAACTCCGACATGAAGAGCAAATGATAAGGAATGATTCACATGAAATGGCATGTAATAATCAGATTTGAACACTTAACTTCATTTCATAGCCGCTTGACACAAAGCATATATTAACTATCAATAACAGAAATGTAAAGATGCGTTTATATTTTGCCTTATCCCAAAGCATTTACACAGAATTATTTTGAAGTGTGAAGCAAACATTTACCAGGTAGCAAGAATTCAGCCACTGGACGAACTGATAATGAATCTCTTTTAAGTGCTGCTTTTTCAGGATGGAAAAGTGACCAGACAATACAGCTGTTCTACAATCTTCAATGTGCACAAGAACAGACAATAGGGCTTCATTTTTACAGCACCTGTAGAAATGCAGTACCCCATAAATACTGTACTGGAGTATTGGCTTCATCTGGATTATTGGTTTAGGTGTTGAAATGGAGCTTGAACCTATCATCTTCTGATACAGCCTAAGTGCTATCAACAGATCTAATGTGACACCATTTGTCTTGTGTCTTTAATGGAAACTTTAACTAACAGCAATCTGCAGGCTGAATGTTTTCAATGTTACCAAAGCAATATTTTTGTTTTCATTTTGCTTGTTAATTGTTTCTTCAATTTTACAAGAAATGTTAAAGGTATCATAAAATTGTACTTTCTATTTCAGGGCTAGGAACCTTTACCTAATTACAATTATTGTTCAGATGGGCTGAATGGCCTCCTGTGCTGTAAGAACGCCATGATTCTGTGAAATGCAATAAATAGATAAATTGAGCTTGCAAGGATTATTCTACTTTTTCATCCCCTTTATCCTGTTATTTTGAGTGGTTGAATCGACTGATCAGTTTACAAAGGTGAATTACATCCAGCACACTGGTTTTCGGTCAAAAATACAGAGATTTGAAATTTTAAAATGGGAATATATTTAAGCCTCGTCTAGACCGTTCATTGGTCAGAATTTTTCCCTTGTTGGGCGGGCTCGGCAGGGGCAGGCGGGGGCAGTCAAGAACTCAACCGCTGCCCACGATCGGCTCCACACCGCGATTTTACGCAGGTGGGCCAGTTAAAGATGTGGAATGAGCAAGAAGGGGCAGGCGGGGGTGGGTGCTCCATGTCCACCGGGTCCAATGTCGACCTGGCGGCCGATTCAAATGTGGCCATGGCAGCCAGTGGAAGCCTGTCAGTGAAGGACGTTGACCTCGTGACGGAGAGCATTGCGGGTGGGCATGACAGGCGGGAGGGCAGGTCAGCAGGGTGTTCGGCACTGCGTTGCTCTGACGAGTACCTCACCATGCTCCTGGAGGAGGTGGCAGCACAGCGAGAAATCCTTGTCCCCAAGGACCGGAGGAGGAGGCCCCCTCACCTCACCAAAAGGGCATGGGAGGAGGTGGCACCCAGGGTCAGGTGCACATGGGTGCAGTGCCAGAAGCATTTCAATGATTTCCTGCGATGAGGAAGGATGAGTACCGTGTTGGCATAGGTCACTTAGCACAGCAGTCAGGAGCTGCCCATCCCCCCAGAGATCTTAGAGAGTGAGTGGCAAATGTCAATGAGGCAGCATCTGGGCAAGGGGGTGACCCCTGGCTGCTTGGACTGAGTGTCTTGTAGCTCTAGGGTCACGAATCGGTTGAGCCCTGCGAGGTAGTCCTCAGGTGGGGTTGGCCAGGCTGCAGTGTCAATGCAAGGACAGGGTGGACTAATCAATGCTCCTCTCTCCTTTCAGGAGAAAACATCCCATAACAATGCAGAGAGGTTGCGGTCTGGCGTGGGACCACCCCACCCACTCATACTCAGTCGATTTGAGTTGGAAGCCCTGGAGCTGGAGAGGCGCCATGTACCTAGGTCAACCGGCCACAGTGAGATTGGGGTGCCATAGGGAGGTAAGAGTGCAGTGCACTGAGGTTAGAATGTCTGTAATAGCAACCATTCCACTGTAGTCTCTATATTGAAGTGATTTGAGCCTTGAACCTGGAATCCCCATTGGTAATGGAAATATGAGGGCTCCCTCATGCATATATCTGTCTCATCCGGGTACCAGGCATGTACAGTAAAAGTGTAATGACTTCAGCTAATGACATGTCCTTGTTCTTCCTTTCAGGCTCACCAGCAAGTGTGAGGAGCTTGAAGGCCCACTACTGACCCCAGAGCACAGCACCAAACGGAACGTTCCTGCATCACACTCTCTCTGCCAAGCAGGTACCAGCACAGATACTAGCACCTTGGTGGGCATTAGATTGGCAGCTAATACCTCAGAGCACATTGGTGAGGGCATTTCACACTCACTTGAGGTTCAATCAGAGGCAGAGAGTACCCAGGGTGCCAGCTGTTGGAGGACTCCTGGGGACCAGGAACATGCTCAGTTGGTGGCTGAAGATGAGCCTCTGGAGCTGTCCCTGAGGCAGCAGATGCTGAAAGTCCAGCAGGATGTGCGGGAGGATCTGGCAGGGGTACATGAGGGAATGTGTGCCATGGTCTCCATTATGAATGAGTCCTTGCGGAGCATGAGCAATGCAATGACCCTCATGGCTGGGCTCAATGCCTCCTGCATGGAGAGAGTGGCGACTCTCAAGGAGAGGCTCCTCCAGGAGCTGAATCAGGGATTCCTGGGGATTTGCTCGGACCTGCAAGCCCTTACACTGGCAATAACCTCAGCTGGTCAGTGTCTGTGTGTGAGATGGATAGGGCACCCAGTATCTCAGTTAGGTGCCCGTCCATCAATGGACGCAGGGAGGCCCACTGCGACCTCACATTGGTACATGATCTGCTTGTCGTCTCTGTGGGCTTCTCTCAGGGTGCTCCAGATGACCCCAGCAGCTCCTCTGCCCCTCTGCCAGTGACCATGGCATCCGATGAGGCTGCAGAGATCGGGGAGATGCCAGCCGTTCCATCCCAGGTGGGGCCAGCACAGGCTCCATGGGCCAGAGGATGCCTGCCAAGGTCATCAAGGCCAACAGGACAGCAGAGTGAGCAGACTGTCTCCAATGCCAGTGCCAGTGAGGGGGAAGCACCTAGACATGGCACCTGCAGGCGAAAACTTAAAGCACCTTAAGCACAACGCGGCCTGATCACGAATGATATTTGTTTCCCCCACTTTTACGTTAATTGTTCAATAATGTGATGGATAACACCTCTCAATTTCCTTTTTATATAATGTACTGCAGGCACCTTATCATTAAATGTGTTTTTGTCCAACAAGCCTCTGGGTGCTTCATTTGCTCTGCAGGTGCAGGGTAAGCCATGATGTTATGATTGACTTGTTTCTCATTAAACTTTATTGAAATGGCACATAGTGCATGTTGTTGACCAAGCAAATGTCCCTGTCAGGTATCGAGTATGGAGCCTGCAGCCCTGGCATGTGGTGGTGTTTCTTATTTGGTAGACTAGCTGGAGGACCACTGGTTCAAAGCGTCCTGGGTGTCTCTGCCTCCCTGGAGGTTGCTCAGGTCTGTGTCTATCCCCTCAGCGTTCTCCTGACTGTGCTCGTCCTCGGACTCACTACTGGCCTCATCATCTGCTGCTGGGCAGCTGTGTCAAATATTTTCCTCTACTGCGTCCCCTCTTTCCAGCACCGAATTTTGGAGAGCGCAGCATGCGGCCACCCTCAGTGACACACGATCTGGGTGGTATTACAGTGCGCCCCCTGAACAGTCCAGTCATTGGAAGTGTATCTTGAGAAGACCAATGGCTCCCTCTACCACTGCCCTTGTGGAGGTGTGACTCCTGTTGTACCGCAGCTTGGCCTATATTCTTGGGTGGCGGAGGGGCGTCATGAGCCACCTTTTGAGAGGATAGACCTTGTCACCCAGTAGCCATCCATCCAGCCAGGCTGGAGCACTGAAGAGCCCCGGCACCTGGGTGTGTCCCAGGATGTAAGTGTCATGGGAGCTGCCAGGGTAATTTGCACAGACTAGGAGAATCTGCATCCTGTGATCATACACTATCTGCATGTTCATGGAGTGGAAGCCCTTCCTGTTGATGAAGGCACGCAGCTGACCCGCTGGCGCCTTGATGGCCACATGTGTGCAGTTGATTGCACCCTGGACGCGGGGGAAGCCAGCAATGGCCACGAAGCCTCTGGCTCGCTCTGCCTGGCTGGCCATACAGTAGTGAATGAAAGTCAATGCATGCCTGAACAGAGCGTCTGTCACTAGCTTGACACAACTGTGGACAGCTGATTGGGAGATTCAACAAAGATCCTCCACTGACCCCTGGAAAGAGCCGCATGCAGATAAGTTGAGACCACTGTGATATTCAGTGCCACTGGCATGGGGTGTCCACCCATACAGTTGGAGCTGATCTCAGGCTCAATCCTCTGAAAGATGGAGGTCACTATCTCCCTTGAGAGGTGAAGCCTCCTTCAGCCTTGCACCTCAGGCATATTGAGGTAGCTGCATCACCGCCTGTAACCCTGACAGCAGGATAGTGGCATCTTCTGTGGCCCCTTCCGCCTTGGACTTCCTGTTGGCCCTGCATCCCTTGTGCCTGCGCCTGTCCTCCCACAGGTCACTCCCCTGGAGGCTGAAAAGAGACACCTGGCCTCGTCCCCCTTCTCGCCCTATCTTCCTCCTCAGAGGAGGTGCCTCCAGCGGAGACCACCATCCCCATTTCCAGGGTGAAGGAAGACTGTCTGATACCTGGAAGGCCCCAAGTGGTATGACTCCTTCGGGGCCTGGAAAACAACACTGAGTCCTGAACGGAAGCCTCTTATTTCTGTCAAAGCAGCTGTGAAGCAAAATGAAGACGCCTTGTTCACAAGCAAGGAGCAGCAACTTATAAGCGAAAGTAGAAACTACTCACATTAACAAGTGCACTCACCCCTCTTATCCCACCTGTGGATGAGGTTTTTGAAAATGTGGCCTGCCCACCTGCCCGTTTAGCTCGTGCGATGGCCTGAAAAATCACACTGGCCACGTAAAGTCCGAGACAATTGGTGTCTCAAGGGCCTTAACTGGCCAGTTAATTAATGGCAGGCACACCTCTGTCTTCATCGCACACCCGCCTAGCAAAGTATCTCGAGGGTCCACATTGATGTCGACATGCTCGGTTGACGCCAACACATTTTATTTCTCACTCAGACATATTGGGTGTGCACCTGCACACCAACTTAAAAATTCTGCCCATTGGCATTAATAGTGGTGCCATGTGTTGCCTTAACAGTTCATTATATCATAGGTACACAGCTGTGGCAATGAAGTTTGGCTCGTATATTGTATGTTTCTATTTTTGTCAGACTTGAAGTTCTAGTTCTATTTGATGAAAAATGTTCTTTCAGGCATTGTGCAATATTAAACTCACTTCACTTGCTGTTAGCTTCAGTAAAAACCATACTTTCTTTATCATTCTTCTTTCTTCACAGTACAGGGTACAATAATAATCTTTGAGAGATCGTGCAAACCTAAAGAGCCAGTTTAACCCTACCTGCCTGTCAGAAACTGGATGGGAGGGCAGTTGAAATTAGTCAAAAGACTTGACCACCAACATCTTGCCACATTCTTGCAATGGAACTGAATATCACACACTGTGTGTTATGGGTAGCAAATCTGACAACTCCTGTTTTATAACAAAAACAGAATTACCTGGAAAAACTCAGCAGGTCTGGCAGCATCGGCGGAGAAGAAAAGAGTTGACGTTTCGAGTCCTCTTGACCCTTCATGACCCTCATGATGCTGCCAGACCTGCTGAGTTTTTCCAGGTAATTCTGTTTTTGTTTTGGATTTCCAGCATCCGCAGTTTTTTTGTTTTTAACTCCTGTTTTATACCACTGCCCAAGACAAGTTTTTACTCTGCATTGCCTGACAGAGCCTGGATCACCAGCTCATTGCAGATGCTAGAGTATTTTCATTTCAATGTTGTGGCATTCAGAATACTGTGTGTTGTCATCTACCTATGTTTCAGTGGATCATAATCTATACTGATGGACTGTGTGATAAATGTTATTATGCTGCCTCTTGTACTGAGCATACTTAAAAATACATTTATCTTTATCCATTAAAGCATAAACTCTGCTTTATCAGTGTAGCAGGTATATAACCAGTAGTTTGGTCAGTTTTGGAATATAATCAGAGATCCACATATGTAAGGGATTGCATGTGTTCTGTTCCTTTCAGTTTTCAATGAAAAAAGGTGAGCAGATAATCAAGCAGAGTGCTACTTCCACACATCAAATATCTCATTAACGGAAAACTTGAGTTTCTATTCTTCTTGATGGGAAGTGTTTTGATCTTTTCAGTACAGAAATCCACGAACCACTATATTGCTCTGTCCTTGGTAACTCTTAGGCTGTTGTTGATGAAAACAACCACAATTATGCTATAGCTGGAGGACTTGGTTTGATAAATAGTGGCATCATATGTAAACATATCAATTTCAAAAGCACACTAATGTTCTTTGCCATTTACAAAGACCAGGAACAAGGTCAGTTTGAACACACTGCCTGGAGCTACTCTAGAATTGACCTTCCTCACTACAGGCATGTGCACAACCAAGACAATGCTTGGGAGCTATAGTTTGTCAGCCGGCTTTCAGTCCACATTCTTGAAACATTGCCATCAGATTTTGGTGCTGTACTCAATCAAATGTGCAACTGATACCTGGAATCCAAGTGGATCTCACACTGAGATGCTGTTGGATGATGCCCATTTACAACTCAACAGTTCACATTTGATCCCAGGGTTACAAATGATTGACCCTTTCCCTCATTGTTAATTTATATAAATGCTATAACCATTTCATTTGTGAATACTGGTGCCTTCTGCAGCTTTACATTATATATAAATTGATAAACATTGTTATATACATTTTGAATATGGACAACAAACGTATTTTGTCTGTTATCTATGGACAACTGTCTGTTTTTTTTTCCCTTTGTTCACTAGTTAATTATGTTATTGTACTGATCCTCCAAACCTGACACAAGGCAAATTTACATTTCTGTACTCCTAATTAGCCAATAATCCTTAAGGATTTGAATGATGCATAGCCTGAGTAATTTATTTATTCACTAAATGTGATTTCTGCACCCCCCCCCACCATCCCCACATTCCCCCACCCCCACATCCCCCAAACCTGCCACCCCTACCCTATTTCAGGTGAAGGAGTTTAGTGCAACAGCCCAAGAAATCTCAGTGCTGACAGTTTTCAAGATACTGATCTCCTTAGTTGTTCCTTGATATAAATGACACTAAATAATTTTAGAAGGATTCACATGCTTATTAATGGTAAAATGATAGCACATGAATATGTATTACAGTTTGGAGTAAAATTAATTTAAGCACGATACATACAGAAGTATTAGCTTTGCAGCTAATTTAGTAATGTTGTTAAATGATGCATGGCTATATCTCCATTTGAAAAATCTACAGTAACGTTTTTGCGCCCAAAATACAGCAAATTTATTATTTTCAGAATATAGTTCAAGGCATGTTTAGATTGTACAGCACACTGATGGAACACGGTGCAATAAAATGGTTGAGACAATGGTGCAATTCATTTGATGATTCAACAAATGAAAATATATCACAGAAATAATTAAAATCAAGAAATTTAAAATGAAATGCTGATTAATAATTGCTCAGTCCATAATCCCATTCATATGTTCCAATGTATGGCGCAGATCATGACCTTCATGCAAACAGTATTTATAAATATTAAATAAAGTGATGTATTAATATTCGGGCAAAGCTGTTTTCATCTGAAAAGGAGTTCCAGGCATGCTAAATGAGTGTGGTGAGATGTTGCGATATTATTCATATGGCGAACTGACATAAACCCATAATTAAGCAGTCTGCATACTCTTGCATTTTTTATTACCATGACAAGCAATGCAACAATTAGTAGCCACTCACAGTATCCAAAGATCCTGTGTATAGCATTTAAATGCAAACTGGTATGTTCTGATAATCTGCAAAAGCTGCAGTAAACATTGTTTGGTGTTCTGAAATCATCATTATGTTTTACTGCAATTTATATGCAATAATTGACTATTGGTTTACTAGTTGTTTAAAATATTAATTTTGTTGGATTGATGTAATTTTTTTTATACTTCAATACAAAGTATCATCTTATTGTCTCATAAAACGGTCATTTGCTGTGACATTTTTGCTATGTATTATGAATCTAGTAATGTTGTGAGATAAGTGTGGTAACAACCGTTTTATCTTGGTTGCTATTCTACTTTTCCAGTTTGTCCTCTTTCTGTTAAAATAGAGGGGGAAATGGACAGAATGTCAGACTATTTTTTCGAGAAATATTAAACATCAATCAAAGGCCAAACAAGCAAATACTAAGAATGTTTATTGGGTGTTAAGTGCTCAGTCTGTGCAAGCATCCACATGTTCCAATGTCTGGTGCAATTCATGCCTTCATACAAACAGTTTTCACATTATTAAATACCTGTAAAATATAACTAAGATCCCAAGATGTTAATTGGAATGGGAGGTAAGTACCTCCAATCCCAAATAGCATGCCAATTTGTCAAAGGTTGGTTTAGCTCACAGTTCCTCAAGCCTGGCCCAAATGGTATAAAGCTTGCATCTTAATTGCTGTATTGTTCGGTTACACTTTTTTTTTGCATTGTACAATAAAGGAGGTTAAAAACACTCCTGTTTATTAGCATTGTGCCTGAATTAAAATAGATTCACATTTACTAGTAATATTTTGCACTAGTAGCTAGAAATTAGGAAGTAAGTGTGTTTTTCTTCTGGTTTAGAGCTGCCTGGGCAACAGATGGAACGGGAAAGCTTAGTCCTTGTCATCGTTGTTAATCTTAACTAATAACAACTAGCTGTACAGATATGCATCGTTTGCCGTCCATTGGCAGATACATTCCAGCTTACTTCAACAGATGCCAGCCTCGACTACGATGCATAAGTGCTTGAATATCTTTAAACTATGTCACTTTAAATAAATAAGTCTGTTCTGCTAGATTCCTGACAAACTGGGGAGTGGGCTCTAAGTTATTTAAATATCTTCACTTTATTGAAGGAAGATTTCCCCTGTTTGCTATAGGCAGTAGAACTGCAAACACGAGTATAAAAATTAGGTTAAAATGCTAGTACAAATGACAAACAAAGGAAATTTTCTCCCTTTCCATTATCTGCGGCAAGGCCAACCTGAAATTCATGAAACTTCTTGAGATGAACGTTAAAGGTATCAATAATAATGCTGCAAACACATTACTGTTTCCCCTGGTGCATCACATTGTAATCCAAATTCTATGAAAGTGATACTTGGGGGAGGGACAAATGCCACCATGATTTGTGCTGAAGCGAATCTATTCCTTCCATCACCTGGTTTGAAATTCCATTTGTGCTGTGGCTAGCAGTGCGCTGTTGCAAACTAACTGCACCATTGCAGCTGACTGTGTGCTGTTCCTGCAACGAGATCATTGTGCTTACACCTGCTGAGTGAAGTTTGTAATGACAACTAATATTCTTGACTGCAAAATTACATGGGTAAAATTGGTTTACTTTGATCCTGAATTTTTCAGTGAAAACTGGTGACTGAGTCAATAGACATTTTCAAATGAACGCTGCTGCCATTGTTATATAATGTATTAAATAATTGTTGCTTCATAGCTATGTCGAAATACGATTCACACAATTTTCCCATTTAGTTGCAAACCCAGCAATATTAATCAGGTTATTTTATTTGTAACTCCAGCTCTTTTGTCTAATCTTTCGTCTAATTAAATTTTGGGAAGACTGTTTTGTTCCAAGTCCCTGCTCCAAACTCCAGTTCCTAGCCACCGACTCCATCCCTCTCCCTGACAACAGTCTGAGGTTAAGCCAGTCTGTTCACAGCCTTGGTTTCACATTTGATCCTGTGATGAGCTTCCGGCTTCATGTTCATGCCATCACTATGACTACCTATTTCCACTGTTGTAACATTGCCCGACTTCACCCCTGTTTCAGCTAATCTGTTGCAGGAACCCTCAGTAATACCTTTATTATCTATAGACTCAAAGGGCGGAATTTTCACATCCCGCCCGCGGCGAGTTTTGTGATGGGCGGGAGCGGAGAATCCAGCGGCGGGCAAAAAGTCGCAGGTCCGCCATCGTAAAAATAGGTCGCAATTCTCCCTATGGTGTGTTCGTGGTGGGGCGGCTATCCTGCCGATTAGTGGCATGAACATTAACATGTCATGAATGCTCATTAAAGCAGCTGCTCGTTGGAATCTTGTCAGGCCTTCCAATCTTGCGTCATGCCAGCGGGAATTTATGTTGGCCTTAAATCCATCTAAAAAGGGCTGGCATGGACAAGTCGGACCTCAGTTCACTGGTAACTTCGAGGTGAGTGGAACATACCTGCCACAGCACTGCACTAGTCTTGTTGCGATGAACGCTCACTGCTGGGGCTGTAGGGCTGGTTTGCTCCTGCTCTCTGCCTACATTGTCCTGAGGAACACCACTCTGCTGTGGTACACCTGCAAGCCTCCACCCTCAGAAGCTAGCATTTTAACCGGGGGTGGGTGTGAGGCAAGGGTGGGGTCAATGAACACAAAGGGGGCAACAAGGAGGGAAGGCTGTGGAATGGCAGTGAGGGGGAAGGGCGAACATGAGTGGGGCCCTTCTGTGGTCGCCCTCTAACCTCTTGTTGGTGCAGGAGTGAGCAGGAGTCTGCTCAGAAGGAAAGGAGGAGGATCTCCTTGCAGTGAAAGCCACTCAAAGCCAATGACTTCAATAGCACTGTTAAAGGGCTACTCAGAACTCAGTGGCTTCATATCACAGTCACTGTATCTCAAGAGTAACACATAAGAATGTAGAATTTGGGAATGCAGGCAATAGTGAAGGAGGCACAGTTGTATCATATATGGCATTCCATCAATGAAGGCTTGTCACATGTTCACCAGAATTGATACTCCTAATGAGCCAAAGGACATCCACTCATTGATCATGAGCAATTGATTGGTCATTAAGAGGTTGGAGCACAGAGCTAGGTTGGGTCACTCATCTCACTGAAACTTTAGCATCCCGCGCAGAGCTCAAGATGTTATATATCTGCAATGCCATCTTGGTCACCTCAATGTGTGTGCCAGTGTCTCAAGGACAAGGCAGCATCAGCCACCATACAAGCAGGGCAGGAAAAACTATTGACTCTTACAGTCTCCAAACATGTCAATGATTATGGAAGGTCTCTTAATATTTGTTTCTAACCCAAAATCCACCACATGGCAGATGGGACTTTAATCCCTGGCTCCAGAGGCCAATGCCTTATCAATTAGACCACTGGGGCTGTACATGCTAAGAGTGCCCTTAATCAGCATCGTGGTGAAGCAGTCTGGGAAGAGTGTCCTGCAGTCAGCATCGCTGTGAAGCAGTCTGGGAAGAGTGTTCTGGAGTCTGCAACTCTGTGAAGCAGTCTGGGAAGAGTGTTCTGGAGTCTGCAACTCTGTGAAGCAGTCTGGGAAGAGTGTCCTGCTGTCAGCATTGCTGTGAAGCAGTCTGGGAGGAGTGTTCTGGAGTCTGCAACTCTGTGAAGCAGTCTGGGAAGAGTGTTTTGGAGTCTGCAACTCTGTGAAGCAGTCTGGGAAGAGTGTCCTGCTGTCAGCATCGCTGTGAAGCAGTCTGGGAAGAGTGTCCTGCAGTCAGTTCTTGTTGAAAATAACAAGAGTGACATCACAAGACAGTGCAAGAGAGCAGTGGGGAGATCAGAACTGGCGCAAGTGCGGGGAAGCTTCGAAAAATGACATCAGCACAAAGGTGAGAGCTGATTGGTGAGTAGTTTTCTCCAGTTTTTCTCCAGCTTAAAATAGATTAAGCTAAGGAAAGGTAAGGGTTCTAGATTTTATTTAAAGTACAATAATAATTGAACTTTTTTGTCTGTGTTTAACTTAAAGTAAGGGTTTTTTTCAACTAGAGGCATGGCAGGGCAGCTCAGTCCCATGTTATGTACCACCTGCAACATGTGGGAAGTCCTTGACGTTCCTTGCGCTCTGACCGACCACGTGTGCAGGAAGTGCCACCAGCTGCAGCTACTTGAGCTCCGGGTTTTGGAGCTTGAGCAGCAGCTGGAGGCACTGAGGCGCATCCGCGAGACTGAGAGTTTCGTGGATAGCAAGTTTTTAGATGTGGTCACCGCACAGCGTATCGAAGTGCAGGCAGGGAGGGAATGGGTGACCATCAGTCAGAAGAAAGGTGTCAGGCAGGTAGTCAGGAAATCCCCAGGGTGCATCTTGTTCGAGAATTGTCTTTTTGTATTCGAAAATGATGAGAGTGATGGTTCCTCTGGGGAGTGCAGCCACACTCATGGCATTGTGAGTGGCTCAGCTGCAGGGGGGGGGGTGGTGGGTGGGGGTGGTGGAGGAAACAGAGGGGAAGAGCAATAGTGGTAGGAGACTCGATAGTAAGGGGAACAGACAGGCATTTCTGTGGCCGCAGACATGACTCCAGGATGGTATGTTGCCTCCCTGGTGCCAGGGTCAAGGATGTCTATGAATGGCTGCAGGGCATTCTAAAAGGGGAGGGCAAACAGACAGAGATCATGGTACATATTGGGACCAATGACCTAGGTAGAAAGAGGCATGAGGTCCTGCAAGCAGAATTTAGGGAGCTAGGAAACAAATTGAAAAACAGGACTTCAAAGGTAGTAATCTCTGGAATACTTCCGGTGCCACGTGCTAGTGAATATAGAAATAGGAGGTTAGTTCAGATGAATGCATGGCTGGAGAGATGGTGAAGGAAGGAGGGTTTTAGATTTCTGGGACATTGGGACCATTTCTGTGGGCAGTGGGATCTGTGCAAGATGGATTGGTTGCACCTGAACTGGAATGGGACCAACATCCTTGTGGGGATGTTTGCTAGTGGTGTTGGGGAGGGTTTAAACTAACTTGGCAGGGGGATGGAATCCTGAGTGAAAGTTGAGCAGGGGGAGATGCACAGCCAATATTAGAAGAGACAGCAAATGAGTCTGGAAAGCACAGAAATTGTAGGCCAGTTAAGGCACAAGGAAGCTTGGCAAGGTTGGATGGTATTTATTTTAATGCAAGGAGTCTGATGAATAAGGCAGATGAATTGAGGACACAAATTAAGACATGGAATTATGATGTCATTGCTGTGACAGAGACATTGTTGAGAGAGGGGAAGGATTGGCAGCTCAATATTCCAGGATATAGGGTCTTCAGGGGAGACAGGGAAGGAGATAAAAGAGGAAGGCGTATCGCAATATTGATCAAAGAATCAATTACAGCAATAAGGAGTGATGACATCTTAGGAGGCTCCTCAAACGAAGCCATATGGGTAGAACTTAAAAACAAAAAAGGAGCAATCACATTGCTGGAAGTGTACTATAGGCCTCCAAAACAGTCAGAGAGAAATAGAAGAGCAGATATGTAGGCAAATTTCAGAGAAGTGTAAAAATAATAGTGTAGTAATAGTGGGGGATTTCAACTGCCCCAACATTAACAGGTTTAGTTGTAGTGTGATAGGTTTAAAGGGAGCGGAATTCTTAAAATGCAGCCAGGAGAGCTTTTTAAACCTGTACATAAAAATTCTTACAAGAAAGGGGGCGGCCCTTGACTTAATTTTAGAGAATGATGCTGGACAAGTGGTAGAGGTATCAATGGGGGAGCATTTTGCAGATAGTTATCATAGCTTCATCAGATTCAAGGTTGTTATAGAAAAGGACAAGGATGGGCCAGAAATCAGAGTTCTAAATTGGGGGAAGGCCGATTTTAATAAGCTCAGATATGATTTGGCCAGAGTGGACTGGGAGCAGCAATGTTTAGGTAAGTCTGCATCAGAGCAGTGGGACTCATTCAAGGAGGAAATAGGGAGAGTACAGGGCCAACATATTCCAGTAAAGACAAAGGCTGGGACCAACAAATCCAATGAACCCTGGTTGTCGAGGGATATACAGATTGGATAAAGAGAAAAAGGGAGGCTTATGGCAGATACCAAGGGTTCAAAACAGCAGAAGCCCGAGAGGAGTATAGAAAAGGGGGGAACTTTAAAAGGAAATTAGGAGAGCAAAAAGGGGGCATGAAAAAACATTGGCAGGTAAAATAAAGGAAAATCCAAAGTTATTTTACAAATACATTAAGAGTAAAAGGATAACTAGGGAAAGAGTAGGGCCGATTAAGGACCATAGCGGTAATTTGTGTGTGGAGCCAGAAGACGTGGGTAGGATTCTAAATGAATACTTTGTGTTGGTGTTCACAAGTGAGAGGGACGATGTGGGTATGGAAATCAGGCAGAAGGACTGTGATTAATTAAAGAAATTAGCATAGAAAGGGAGGAGGTTCTAAGTGGTCGGGCAGGCTTAAAAGTAAATGTATCCTGGGCTATTGAGTAAGGCAAGGGAGGAGATAGCAGCAGTGCTGGCAATAATTTCATTACCTCTCTGGCCACAAGAGAGGTGCCAGAGGACTGGAGGATAGCCAAAGTGGTACCGTTATTCAAGAAGGGAGGAAGGGATAAACCAGGAACTGCAGACCAGTCAGTTTAACCTCCGTGGTGGGGAAACTATTAGGAGCAATTCTGAGGGACAGAATTAGAGGGGGTATGAGGAAGAATTTTTTTACCCAGAGGGTGGTGGGAATCTGGAACTCACTGCCTGAAAGGGTGGTAGAGGCAGATGCTCTCATAACATTTAAGAAGTATTTGGATATGCACTTGCGATGCCATGGCATACAAGGCTATGGGCCCAGTGTTGGAAAATGGGATGAGAATAGTTAGGTACTTGTTTGACCGGTGCAGACTCGATGGGCCGAAGGGCCTTTTTCTGTGCTGTAGACCTGTATGACTCTATGCCACCACCCTCTGCGTGAAAAAACTTTTCCTCACATCCCCATTAAACCTCCTGCCCCTTAACTCAAACCTATGCCCCCAGTTATTGATCTCTCTACCAAGGGAAAAGTTCCTTCCTTTCTATCCTATCTATGCCCTCATAATTTTATACACCTCAATCATGTCACCCCTCAATCTCCTCTGCTTCAGGGAAAATAACCCCAGTCTGTCCAATCTCTCCTCATAACTAAAGCCCTTCAGCCCAGGCAGCATCCTGGTAAATCTTCTCTGCACTCTGTCTGGTACAATCACATCCTTCCTAAAATGCGGATTCCAGAACTGCACGCAATACTCTAGCTGTGGCCTTAACAGCGTTTTATACAGTTCCAGCATAACCTCCCTGCTCTTGTATTCTGTGCCTCGGCTAATAAAGGCAAGTATCCCATATGTTTTCTTAACCACCTTATCTACCTGTCCCGCTACCTTAAGGGACCGGTGGACATGCACACCAAGGTCCCTCTGATCCTCGGTACTTCCTAGGGTCCTACCATTCATTGTGTATTCCTGTGCCTTGTTTGTCCTGCCCAAGTGCATCACCTCACACTTATCCAGATTAAATTCCATTTGCCATTGATCAGCCCATCTGACCAGCCAATCTATATCCTCCTGTAGTCTAAGGATATCCTCCTCACTATTTACCACCCCACTAATTTTCATGTCATCCACGAATTTACTGATCAACCCTCCTACATTCAAATCTAAATCGTTTATATATACCACAAACAGCAAGGGACCCAACAACGATCCCTGTGGAACCCCACTGGACACAGGCATCCAATCACAAAAACACCCCTCGACCATCACCCTCTGCTTCCTGCCACTCAGCCAATTCTGGATCCAATTTGCCAAATAGCCTTGGATTCCTCCATTATCAGTCTCCTAAGTGGGACCTTATCAAAAGTCTTGCTGAAGTCCAAGTAGACTACATCAAATGCATTGACCTCATCTACACACCTGGTCACCTCTTCGAAGAATTCAGTCAAATTGGTCAGACATGACCTCCCCTTAACAAAACCATGCTGACTGTCCTTGATTAATCCCTGCATCTCCAAGTGTAGATTAATTCTGTCCCTCAGGATTACTTCCAATAGTTTCCCCACCATGGAGGTTAGACTGACTGACCTGTAGTTCCTGGTTTATCCCTTCCTTCCTTCTTGAATAATGGTACACATTGGCTGTCCTCCAGTCCTCTGGCACCTCTCCTGTGGCCAGAGAGGTATTGAAAATTATTGCCAGTGCCCCGACTATTTCCTCCCTTACCTCACTCAACAACCTGGAATACATTTCATCCAGGCCTGGAGATTTAGCTATAAGTCCTACCCATATGGCTTCATTTGAAAAGCATTCTAAGATATCATTCCACCTTACTGCTGTAATTGATTCCTTGATCAATATTGCGATACCCCCTCCTCTTTTAACTCCTTCCCTGTCTCGCCTGAACACCCAATGTCCTGGAATATTGAGCTGCCAATCCTGCTGCTCTCTCACCATGTCTCTGTGACAGCAATGACACATACTTCCACGTGTTAATTTGTGCCCTCAGCTCACCTGCCTTATTCGTCAGACTCCTTGCATTAAAATTAGTATCATCCAAACTCGCCAAACTCCCTTGTGCCTTAACTGGCCTATAACTTCTATGCTTTCCAGACTCACTTGTTCTCTCTTCTAATTTTGGCTGCTCAACCTCCTCTCAGGATCCCATCCCCCTGCCAAGGTAGTTTAAACCCTTCACAACAGCATTAGCAAACCTTCCCGTAAGGATGTTGTTCCCATTTCGGTTCAGGTGCGACCAGTCCGCCTTGTACAGGTCCCACCGCCCCCAGAAACGGTCCCAATGTCCCAGAAATATAAAGCCCTCCCTCCTGCACCATCTCTCTAGCCACACATTCATCTGGACTAGCCTCCTATTTCTATACACACTAGCGCGTGGCACCGGAAATAATCCAGAGATTACTGCCTTTTGAGGTCCTGTTTTTTAATCTGCTTCCTAGCTCCGTAAATTCTGCTTTCAGGACCTCATCCCTCTTTCTACCTATGTCATTGGTACCAATATGTACCACGATCTCTGTCTGCTTGCCCTCCCCCTTTAGAATGCCCTGATTCTTCGTGAAGATCTGACTCCATGTGGGGTTGGAGGGTATCCCCTACCAGTGGCTTTGAAGGTGACTACAGCACTAAATTTATTTGCCCCAGGTCTTTCCAAGGATCAACAGGGGACCTGTACGGCATCACTCAGTCCGCAACACATCGATGCATAAAGGAGGTCACCGGTGCCCTTTACAGGGAGGCCCATCATTGTGTCAGGTTTGCTCTGGCTGAAGATAGCCAGTCTGGGAGATTCACTGGCTTTGCCGCCATCTCAGGCCTCCCAAGAGTGCAGGGTACAATAGACTACACCTATGTAGCTATACAGGCTCCATGACAACAGGCCCTAATGTTTATAAACCGCAAGGGCTATCATTCCATCAATGTACGATTGATGTGTGATCACTGGAAGCACATACTGCACATTTGTGCATGGTACCCTGGGAGTCACCATGACTCCTACATCCTGAGTCACTCCCAGGTGCCTGAGATTTTCAAGGGAACATTGAGTTTGCAGGGATGGCTGCTTGGGGATAAGGGGGACCCGCTGAAACGCTGGCTGATGATACCAGTGCATCGCCCTCAGAGTCGTTCCAAGGAGAGGTACAATGCTGCTCACAGCTCCACACGCTCCCTTTTGGGCAGATCACAGGGCTTCTCAAGATGCGCTTCAGATGCTTGGACCGCTCAGGTGGCTCACTCCAATACACTCCTGACAGGGTTTCTCTCATCATTGCAGTGTGTAGCGCCCTTCAAAATCTGGCTATACAAAGAGCTGATCCCCTGCCAGAGGCTGAACTGGGGGAGGATGAGAACTCATCGGAGGATGAAGACCCAGTGGCCCAGGGACCTCAGGAGGCTGCAGACGGTCAATGTGAGTACAATCAAGCCATGGAGGAAGGATGATGTGGGAGATGTGCCCGCAATATATTAAATGCTGACAGATTCCAGGAAGAGTAAAGTTAAGTGAGAGCATATGGCCACATCTCTCCTAGCCCTCAATGCCATTTACTTTCATCTCAGGGGATGTCCAGCCACTTGCAGCGAGAACGAGTCCCACATTCACACTGGCCTCATGAATTGCCAGGCCATAATCTTTGCTTTGGTTGCGGGGCCCTGTGAGTGAGCTCACTCTGGGAACTGAGATTCCACTGAGGGACAAGAGTGATGCAAGAGAAGACTTAAAGGCTTTGCTGCCATCTAATGATGCAAACACTGCTGTGACTGAGATGTGGACATGCCTAGGGATCTCCTACCCTGCGCATGTCTTTACTTCTGAATATCAATGCTGATGAGCTGCCCTCACTCAATGGTGTTCCTTGAGGAAGAAGGGTTAGAAACGTTTACATCACACATTTCCAATAAAGATTTAATCAAATCTCCTCGACATCACACAAGGGTGTGGAGACTAGTTCAATTGAGGTTGGCATCACAGGAATGTTGATGTCACAGTGGGACACTATCATTGAGTGGGAGGAAGGCTAAACCTTGAAATAAGAGGATTCCATAGAACAGAATCACAAAATCTTCAGTTTACAGGAACATTCACATAACCATCAAATATATTAACAAAAATGCAATGTATTTACATGTCTAGCATACCCATGACCCAAAAGTGACATAAATTTTTCTTAACTTTCCTAACCCTACCGCTACGCCTGGGTGCAGCCCCAACATCTGCAGCAGAGGTGGAGGCAGCCTGCTGACTGCTATGTCCTGATGTCTTTGATGACTTTGGCAGACGTCCTCCTGATGTCTGTGATGACCTTGGTGGACGTCCTCTGGCGGCCCGAGGCCTGAAGGGCCCCGACCTGATAAGGGTCACCTGCTCAGGAGCAGAAGTGCCCTCGGCGGCCTGAGAAGCTGGAGAGCTGGAGTGGATGGGGTCACAGGCAGAGGGGGCTGTGAGCGGATGCACACCCTTGGAGTGTCCTGAAAGGGGGCCTACGGGGTCTCCGGCTGACGGTCATCCTCCCTTTCGGTGCCTGAGGGCCCTGTGTGACTCCTGCAGGAGATGGTGCACCTGGAGGGGTTCAAGGTGCCTCATCCCTATGTCGCCTACATCTTGATGATGTCCACCAGGGCGTATGACCATGGAGTCCAAGGCCGAGCACAAATCTGGCAAAAGCTGCTGGACCAAGGTCTCCATGGTGGTCGCCAGCCTTCCCATGGTGACCTCGAGGCACTCACATGTCAGAGCCACAACATCAGACAGAACATGGACGGACTCCTCCATTGTTTGCTCCAGTCTGCTGAGTGACTGTAGAACCTCTGCCTGATGTTTTGCTGCCTGTTGTTGCATCTCCTGCATTGATTTGGCGGCCGTTTCCAGAGGCTCATCATCTGACTCGGACTGAGTGGGTGGCTGGTCTCCAACAGCCCTCCGAGTGCCAGAGACCTGGGCTGTTCCTGCCTCAGGCTGCTGTGCAAATGCATCAGTGAGGTGTTCTCCAGAAAGTGAGCCTGAACCTAATCTACATCTGTGCCCCATTGACGAGTGTGTCTCTGAGCTGGTGGAGGGTGTGTGTGAGTGCCGTGATGGGTCTTCCAGAGCTTCCTGTTCGGATGAATTCTGTGGGGTCACACCGGTGCTGGACTGGCTTGGTGGCCTCAATCTGCTGGTGCCTAGAAAATAGAGTTTCAGCTAATGAGCATGAGCTAGATAAAACTGCACTGCAATTGTCAGGATTTGATGAGGTGATGGAGCTGTGATCCATACTGGGTTGCTGGGAGAGGCCAACCTCCCCTTCCCCACAGGGACGATCCCTGTCCTCCCCAGCCAGCTCGGCTGCAGCCTCCTCAAACTCAGTGAGAACAATGATGTTGGCCGTCACTCCCCCAGTCTGCGATCTCTCACCCCTGTTGTGTGCCAGCTTGGCTTGTATGAAGAAGAAAGAAAGGCATGTGATGAGAAGGGATGGAGCAGAGGTTGAGTGAGATGCATGTCCCCTGTATGTGATAAGCCTTCACCAGAAGGGCCAGAGGATGGAGTGTGAGCAACATGACAGATGGGATGATGGTGATGTGAAAGTCTCGGTGAGAGAATGAGTGTTGATATATATACCCCATTTATGGTTGTGTGAGATCCCTGAAGAGAGTAGCCATTTGAGTGCATGATGCCTTGATGAGAGTTTGATATTGGAGGGAGTTGAAGGATGACTTACCCTGGCGGAGCAGATGAGGTCATTCACTCTCTTCCTGTACTGGATGGTGTTTCAGGCGCGATTGCCAGCCACGCTGACCACGCTGCGATGGCCTCCCAGGCCGGAGATGTGAGGCTTCTGTGCTTCCTGCAACCAACGCTGGGATACAGGGCATGCCTGTGCATCTGCGCCCCTCTCACTAAGGCCTGGAGGGCCTGGTGGGTGAAACGGGTGCTGCCTTCTTTTTCAGGCTCTCGGTCTTCCTCTTCTGGCTGCCAGATATCTCTGGTGGGCTGGAGAGAGTGAGATTGTGTGTTGGACTGGCCTTTAATTATGGCGCCCGGATCTGGGACCCTGCCAGCTGACGGCGGCCACAAGAATCAACTCCCGACCCGCCAGGTGATTCGGACTGGTACGCGCCATTGCATAATTAATGAGGTTCCAAGCGCAGAATTGGGTCTAAATTCCAGCCATTCTGGGAAGCGGGGTAGGCGCTTCTGAAAACTCCTGCCACCATACTTAGTCTTATTTATGGAAAACTCCACCCAACTATTCTAAAGCACTCCTGGCTGGTGTCCCCATGTTTTGCCCTCCGTAAGCTTGAGGAAATTCAAAACTCTGCTGCCCGTGTTTTAACTCGCACCTAGTCCTGTTCCCCTATCACCCCCAAGTGCACTTTGACCCTCAGTCAAGCAACATCTTGATTTTGAAATTCTCCTCCTTGTTTTCAAATCCCTCCACAGCCTCTCCCCTCCCTGTCTTTGTAATTTCCTCCAGCCCCACAACCCCCTGAGATATCTGCGCTCCTGTAATTCTGGCCTCTGTGCATCCCCCATTGGTGGCTATACCTTCAGCTGCCTAGGCCCCAAGTTCTGGGGAACCCTCCCTATGCCTCACCGCCACTCCAACTCGCTTTCCTTCCCTAAAACAGTCTTTAAAACCTATTTCTTTGGCCAAGCTTTTGGTCATCTGACCTAATATCTCCTAATATGGCTCAGTGTCATACTTTATTTTATAATGGGCCTGTGAAGCATCTTAAGGTGTTTCATTCTTTTAAGTGTGTGATATAAATAGAATTTGTTGTTGTAATCAAATTCATAACTAAAACTATTTTAATACATGAAACTATTCTGGAGATTCACAATAAGTCAATGATGTTAGAGATTTCAAAATACCTGTGCCACCAGATACAATGCACATTTATGGTTATAGTCCTGTACAGTTTGATGGATTTTTATATTCTTCCCAAGTCAAGATTTTACACAGCCAGGTTTATTATTTAGTAATTTACAGTGCAGCCAGGCATGTTTGGTTTAATGTAGGATAAACTTATAAATCTATTGTCCCTCCAGTGACTGGGGCTGGTGTGCAATGAACTAGCTTGATGCTTATACATTTCAGCCAAGCTTATTTCTTTGATGGGGAAGAAGGCAATAGATAACACGGTGACAGTGGTGTCCCAAGGGACAGCAAAATGTGAGAGCAACACACACTCAGGTTAGTAGGTCATTATTGTATGAGCAGTGAGCCATTAATTGACTACTGTACTGGGCTCAATCTGTGTCAGATTATGGCCTTCGGCTATAAAGGCTCAGCCTAATAGCAGACTACGGTTTCTTCAGTATCATTTTGTTTGTCTATTCAGTGATGCAGGGTAAATGTTATTTTATACAAGTTTAAAATGCCAAAATATACATGACGAGCAGGTTTAGAAAGTGCATGTAAATGGCAGTAAACGTACTGACATTTTAAGTTAAATGTAGAGAATATCTATTTCTCTTACATTTATTTTGATAAGGTAATAATTTGAAATACTGAATAATAGAATACATTTTTATTTGTACATTTCAAAAAGAAATGTAGTTGCAGTATTTGCTCCATTTATATTTACTGTTTCAAAGGCTAATTATGCACATCATAAAAGGGAATGTAAACCACATTACTTCAGTTTTTTTTGTTTGAAATTCAAATAAGGCAGAAAATACTACAACCGTATTATTTGTTAATGCAGATGTGGTCTCAATTATTTTCAGCCATGCAATAAAACTGGTTCGATGGGGCTCTCTGACTATTACATATCAATGGTTCTACGGTGACATTAGGTAATCTAGAAATTGTAATCAATATTGAATTACTAGCTGTTTAATTGGTCCAATAATTGAATTCTGTTTATTTTTTTTGTTGGTCTTTTACCATTTATATATAAATTAAATTAATATTTGTTATACTTGACTGAAAACAACCACAAAATGCTTGCCTTGTTTACAATGACAAGTAACAGCCTTTCTTAGAGAAAGGAAGATAATATTCAATTTAACTCCTATTTGATACCAGTTCATAATTAGCACAGTTACAAGAAAGTAATGACAATGAAGCTTAACTGCAGAAATATTATTGTTATGAGAAAGTGTAATAATAGCTGCATTTATAGATATATCTTTCTGATTAATGAAAGAACTTATGTCCCCATTATTTGTAAATACTGAACATGACTTTAAGAATGTAGGGAGTAATTACATTTTTCATTCTTCATTCTTCCCCAGTTCATAAGAACCTTGAGAAAGCTACTTGTGGGATTTTATGTAGGTTTATCTGCTTCATTTAGCCTCTTTTCTCTTAGGAAAACACATTATGATTTTGTACAAGAGTTGATCGATTTCTTAAGAGGTCTTATCTGATTGCTTTTATATTTTATTGATTTTTCTGAATTAAGTTTTATAGCCCTCAATTATATCCTTGTATAATTGGTCAAACCTATGTATGTGTACCATAGAATTGTAGAACTGTGTGATTGTGTCCTGAATAATAATCCTATTTTAATATATGACATTTCCCTTTTCATGAGATTATCTTACATATGCAGGTAAATCTTTTGAGTTTCCTGCCTTTGATATAAACTTAAATCACACAAGCATTTATTCACTATAGGGGCCACTATCATGCAAGTATGACAGTCTGACAGAAGCATTTACTGCAGAATGTTGTGATCATCAGCTTCATTAGGAAAGCATTTAACAATCATAGAAGATGATTTTTATAAACCTGCTGTTCTGCTGACTGGGGGATACAGCTATCATAGCACAATTAAGTTTAAAATGGATTTTGAACACTGATGGCTAATATAATTCAACACTAGCAATAGACTGTTGCATTATACAATCATTTATCATTTGGGGCAATATTCTGACAGTACTCAAATGTTAGGCCCTCGATTAAACTGTCTCTTCACTGTAGCCTTTACGAACCAGCCCAATCTGTTTCTTCAGGTGATGTTTAAGAATGTTGTTAAGACAAAAACAATTGGCTGAGGAGAAGTTTAATCAATTTATTAAACGAACTGTGTACTATAAGATATTTTTCTTATATAGTATATGTCTATCAAAACTGTCATAAGTGACACTGTAAATGGCTGAATGCTTTATGATGACTAGATAGCGAGCATTGTTCTAGGATTTTTTGAACCTGCTATGAATATAAATGTATGGTTAGAAGCTTTCCCGGGATGC
This sequence comes from Carcharodon carcharias, assembly GCF_017639515.1. NCBI lineage: Eukaryota > Metazoa > Chordata > Chondrichthyes > Lamniformes > Lamnidae > Carcharodon > Carcharodon carcharias. Next base: position 85,879,497 of record NC_054483.1, on the reverse strand, counting down.
TTGTGCACTTTTAATGCTATTTGTATTCAGTACAGCATATTTGTGGCTCCTTCCTTCAGAATGTTACAAAGTGGTAGTGTTATTTTATATTGCAAGAATTTTTATTATTTTTACATAACTGAAGTCTTTTGATCTGCATTTATTAAAGAAAGAGAGACACAAAAGCCTAACCCATTTTGACATAAGTGCTGCAATATGTTCATTTTCTCCCACTACAATTCAATACATTTATATTCAGAATCCTTTATCTAATAGTGGTTATTAGATTGTTTTGGCTACAGCTGGAAAGCAATATATCACTGAAAAATAATAGGTATGTCTTTTGGAGACTATGATATGATTTTCTTTGGCTCTAGTAGGATGAAAACCATGTCTTTCAATAATAAGAAGGTACTTCTGATGAACAAATGTTCTTGTCACTGTTGACAACAACAGAGCTAATTTTTCTTGCCTTTGTTATACTTCCTTCTGTATACTCAAAAGGTCATGTTGTGTCAAGCGAGAGGTTCTTCTTTTCTTTGGTAACCTGCACTGTAGTACTTGTACAGTATTCGACAGGCAGGAGGCAGTTACAAGGCTAAAGCACAATTGAGGGGCTCCAATAACATCACAGGCTACAAAAGCTGAACTGGATTGGGTAAGTGCTTCGTAACTATCTTTGTCATCTCACTTTTATGGAGGCATATTAAATATCCGTGGTTTTTGTGCCCATAACAAATGGAAAAGTTTCTGATTTACCAGGCTAACTGGGCTCCTCAAGTTAACCAATAGGCAAAATGTGAATGCAAAAAGCAAAGCCTTGTGATATAAGCAAATGGTCAACATTAATCAAAGGCCAATGGAGTGGAAGGGCACACCAAAGCTGTTTTTCTTTCAATAACATATTCAGTATCATTTTTATATTGAAAAAATTAACTCTTTGACTGCTTAGCGCCATTTTCTATGAAACTAATGATCGGGATTACCTTTCACAAGAAGTTTCAACACATATAAAATATGGGGCAAAAGATGCCTTCTTAGAGTTTTCATAGGTTCTAACAGCCTCTAAGTCAAAATAAAATATATTTGAATAATTTCAGTAGTCATTCTCATGAGTTAAAGAACTTACATAACATAATGCCAGTGAAGCAATGTTCTGTTCATTAGAGAAGAACTTTAAAACATACCATGAAATCTCTAATGTGGCACAGACCATTAAGGGATAACTAGCCATAGTTAGATTTTGGCTGGAGCTCTACTGCAGTTTAGTATCATTTACCTAGGGGAGGAGCAAATTACTAATGCTTTATCTAATAATAGTTAATCAACAGCTTTTTCATCTGTTGTTCTCAACACAATTACTGCACAATAGCAGTGTGGTAGCATGTCAACATTCTTTTATTAATTTGGCTCTCTGCAGTGGAAAGTACTGCGAATCTGGATCTCCCAACTGCAAAAAGCTGTTGCTGCTAGGTCAGTTGAAAATTTCAAAACTGATTGATAGATTCTTGTTAGGCAAAAGTATTAAGGCAGGATGATGGAGTTAACACGCAAAGTTGCCATGATCTGACTGAACAGCAGAATGAGCTGAAGAGGCTGAATAGTCTACCCCTGTTACTATGCTGCTACGTTGCAGAGAGAGGAAAAATTAATTTACTCTTACTTTAGTTGTGAAATGGTTAAAAGTATCACCTGATCTGTTATGTTTTGAGCATTAGTTGAATAGTCATTTTGACACATTCTTGAGTTTTGAAAACTACATCATGCAGTTTCAGCCGCCCAAGAACACATAATGTTTTCATACTGTCGTTTGGAATTTATGATCACTTTTTGGTTAATGTTACAAAAAGACAAGCCAGAAAGTGTTTCTCGGTGGATGCTTTGGCATTTGTAAAGTTTTTTGCTTCAAATGGCCGCATTCAACAGCATAAAAATTATGTATATGATTTGAGCATAGGCTGCCAAAGCAGCTTTCTACATTAATAATGTCATTGGAGCTTTCATTTTATAGGAGGCTTGATTCAGACATTGGCAAATTCATAGCTACACAAAATATAAGTCATTCCATTCAATACAATGCTTGTGTTCATAGCGAGGTTTATGTTTCTCATTGGGTACCTTCAAAATTATGTGTTGAAATCACAGCTGAGAAATCGGATTACGCCACACTCATTATGAAGCAGAAATGCGCCACTCATCATATTGGTGTCGGCAATAAAAGCTTTCGAGGGCTCCTGCCTGAAAAAGGTGTTAGGCCCCTTTTTCACACATGCAAAAAGGCTAACTCATGTCTGAGGCCCAGTCTGTGCTATTGCTATGCCCTGAGGTATCCAGTGCAGGTGGCACCTAGATTACACAAGCTAGGTCTGGATGCAGTGTAACAGATGGTCTTTACAGGGATCAATCCATGCAACTACCAAAACAGTAAGATTGTTAGAAATATTTACTTGAATTGGAGTCGAGAGAAGCAGGAGCACTCTTTTTGGTCCCAAATTAAAACCATAGGCCACTGTTGGCCCCTTCACATTCCCCATTGCAAGCTCGACATTACTCCACCGAAACCAGCCACCACCCTGCCTCACAGCAACCATTACCCTCCCTCTTTATCTTTCCCCTCTCCTCACTAACCCTTCCCTCATAGCCATTTCACCCCTCCCTGAACCCCCCTGACCACTGCTTTGACTTCCTCCTTCACCTGCCCCAGTGTCTTGATCAAACCCCATTTCCTGGCACTCCCCCAACTCAAATGCTTTCCCTTCAGTAACCTACCTGAAAACAGAGGCCCAGAGTTTGAAACCTTTTCACTGGCAAGCTGCCCAGGGAGATGCAGCAGATCTAATTTACACAGCGATCTAATTTAAATGTGGAACAAAACTCAATAATAGGGGATTTTCTGGTCTCTCTGTACAGGTCAACATGCCAAATTATTAGGCCCACTGGTCTATAATCACAAAATGTATCAGAACAATTACATCCTACTTTACAGACCTGGCCATTCACAAGGTATAAATTCAATTCAAAACAAAAACAAAAATAAAAATACCTGGAAAAACCCAGCAGGTCTGACAGCATCTGCGGAGAGGAACATAGTTAACGTTTCGAGTCCGTATGACTCTTCAACAGAATTAAGAAAAATTGAAGAGAGGTGAAATATAAGCTGGTTTAAGGGGGGAGGGGGTGGGACAGGTAGAGCTGGATAGAGGGCCATAATTTCAATTGTTTACTTTAAAGCAAAACATAATAAGGGAATTAAATTTGCTTAGACCTTCCACAATTTGTTAAGTACTTTGGGAAGAAGCTGCACAAGAGTCATATAGTTTAGGATTATTCCATTTAACATTTTAAGAATGAGTGTTCAGACTCTGACCATAATTAAAATACAGATGGGAATCAATTAGGCAGGATCTGTTACTGTAATTACAAACACAGATACATAACACATCTGTTTTGTGCTTTCTTGTAAGTTAATGGATGTGACCCTGTTCTCACATTCTGACACGAAACTGTAATAAACATGTTTGACTAGGTCAAATACACGGATATTGGTTTTTAAGCACTTACTCAGAGTAAAAGGATTCCTGGGACAAATGTTTTTTTTGCAAAAATGCCTAGGAATTGAGACCATTTCAAACATGTGAAATTAAAATATGTCTCTTACATTTAGTGACAATTTTTCAATGCATAACGTTCTCCCAGCTAGGATGAACATTATGAGAGCTGCCAAGGTGCATGTACTGGATGGGCAACCCTGCATAATTCACCTTCTATCGTTTCACATCTACCTTATGTCAATTTATCTTCTCCTAGTAATTTACCTTCTTCTGTAGTAATACTTTCAACTATTTATTCAAGGCAGCTGCTATTTTTTGCAGGCTTCTGAATGGAATAAGGAGTCTGAGTTATTCCTGCTAACCCGTGCCAAATTCTACAAAATCATTTAGGAATCTCTAAGTGTAGGTAATGGTCACCTGCAACAAACATAAGGTAGAATTTTAGCATCCATGGCAAAACACCAGTAGGTGCTGGATGTGCACAATGGAAAAATATTAATTTGAATGCCTGGGATCTTCCAAAGGTGGCAGAGGTCCCATTGCCTGGGCCAAAAGTGGGGAACAACTCCACTGCGGCAGCATGTTGGACCCGGATCCACCTTTTAGGGGCAGCAGCCAATTAACTGGCTACTGCCAGGCCTATCATCCTATTAAGGAGGCAGGATGAGGCCTTAATTGATCACCTTTCTGCCATCTTTCCCACAGCTGGCAACTTAGCATGGCGGCGGGAAAGTGATGTGCACACCTGGTGCCTTCCCACACCATTTTATCAGCTTTCCCTCCTCCAAACTCACTCCCAAAGGTCACATAAAATTCAGCCCAATGTGTCCAATGTGCTTGTTTGCTATCTATTTTACCAGTAAGTGCAGCATGCTTTCTGCTGTGTCTTATTGTAAGGAAGCTTGCAAAATTCAATTTAAAATCAAGGCTCAATGTTTATTGGGGCCAATTATCTTCATGCTTCATTTTCTTTGGAAAAATGATACCATTGGTATTCTTCTAATCAAAAAGTTTCTTTAAAGTGGTGGCATGAAGCATGTCTATCGATTACTTTGAAATAATACTTTTCTTTGTAAAATAAATTAAATACCAAGGCCCGCAGTGGAGGAAACTACCAAGGGTGGAAAATGTCAGAGATGAGGGTATTCAGCAAGCTATGAGAGGGAGGAAAGATGAGGAAAATATGGAGCTTCATAGTTGTGAGGAACTAGAAAAGAATAACTTCTAATACTGTTTGTTCTCAACACACTGAGGATTCAAGAAGGAAAAAGAGCACTATATGTCAGTGTTTTTGGAATTTTAAAAAGAGAAAATTAAATGTCGTTAAACTAGAAACACAAGAAAGGTTGTGTTGGTAAGATAAATATTGTAGGCCAGATGTGAGAGGAGGGTTATGTCAGTTTTGAAGTGGTACATAATTAACATTTGGATTCAGTTCAATTTGGTTGCATGCACCTAATTATTTGGTTCCACATTGACCCTCCAAAATGCTTTAATTTGAACGAGACTTAACCATAAGGCAAGACAGGACTCTGAAATAGCCAATAAGATCAAAGTTTATTTAAAAGAAAAAGGTATACTTATGAAATATGCAACCTACTTTCATGATCTCAGTCGAGCGATCACCTCAGGTAGAAATGTGAATCTTCCTCAAGTTCCTGAATCCAAAATCCTGCCCCATGAAGCACTCAGTATCTCCACACCTATAATTCAACTTGCAAGCAACAAGACGGTTCTCGAAACCCAGTTTTAACCCTTGAATTAACATTACCTCATCTTGAATCAGGCCTATTGTAATTAGCCAATTGGTCATTTGTTGTTACTGGCTTCGTTTTATTGGATTTGGCCATTTATGCACATTGTTTCATGGAGTGAAACTATGAGTTCCTGATCTTTCTTTTATCTGAATTTGGACAAGTCTTCATTCATTCTCTTGAACCTACCAGACGGCCAAGGACAGATGGGGTCCATGTTCTCTGCAATATCTGTGTGTTCTCTGTTCTCAAAGAGTGTGCTTATGGCAGCAAATTACCATTTGAAACTTTAAACATTAGAATACTACCCAGCCTTAATAACTACTTGATTAATTACTTACTCTCAATTACACGTTGAGGCTCACTACTTATTTGATCATCTGTTTGTGGCTGGTTACTAATTATACAGTAACCCTTGATTAATACATGTGAATGATTATAAAGCTCAGAATAAAAAATGGCTTCTTTAGCCAGGTGTTAGTGCAAAATGCCATCTTTCGTTAGCTTACTACAGTGAATATAATGTAAAATCTCCCTAAAAATGGTCAAGAGTCATGCTAAAATCTACTGTCCAGGTCTGCGTACAATTACCTATCAGTCATCAAGTCCGGAATAGTGAAACAAGTGCTGAGAAATCTTCCCAATAGCAGCAGTATTCAAGTCTTTGGCAGATAAGACTGTTTAGACAATTAAAAGATGTTAAGTGGCAAACAACACCTGTGATAATGAAATAAGGGACAGAATTTTACTGTGGGTGGGTTTCCCTGTGGGTGGGTTTGCAGGCAGGGGGCCTGTAAAATTCCATGGGTACCTTTCCCACCACCTACCCATCCATCCTAGCCCGGACGTAACTTACCGGATGGTAACTTACCGGACGCCTTGCCAATTGAGATCCTTAAGTGGCCAATTATCGGCTACTCAGGGATTGCCTCCCACCTGGCAGCAATTTTTCAGCCAGTAGGAGGAGGTTCGTGACAAGTGGGAAGTCTGGCAGGTAAACCTGCTTGGGCAACAGGTGTAAAAGATGGTGGGGTGTGGGTACTATCTTTGGAGGTCCCTCTTCCCATTTGGAGGTCCTTCCCAAGGTCTGCCCCGAGTCCGCACCCCCTGTTCTGTGAACCTCAGTACCACCCCCCCCCACCCACCTCTTCCCCCGAGGCCTCCTCTATTGGACCTCTGAGAACCTGCCACCTCCGACCTACCCATCAAGTGGCTCCTGGCTCTTCTTATTAGGGAGTGGATGCAAACCAGATTGTTCAGCAGCTCTCAGAGCTGGGACCTCCTCTCCAGATTGGAGCAGAATGCCTGTCTCAAGCAATTTAATGTTGCTCAAAGAATTAAATGGCTGCAGAGCAGCCCACCGGAGCAGGGGCAAGTTTTACAATGACTTTTTTGATAGCAGGGTGGGAAATCCCGCCACCTGTAAAATCCTGCCTGAGAAGTTAAGCTTCTTGAAAGAATCTTCACAATGAAAAAGCTGTGCCAATTCTCAGAGGGGATAGAGAGACCAAGGATGAAGGGTGGGTCCATGAAAGGTAAAGATAATACTTATTCATTAGTCCAGTCAGAGGCATAAAGAAACTTTAGATTTGAAGAGTGAAAGAAACAAGCTTTCTACTGCCCCGTTGTAGAGTATGGAGTAGACCCTGATAAAATGATTCAACCATTCCACTTTGAGGGGCCAGAGGGACTGAATACTGAAGATATCTGATCTGAATTAATTTAATGAATGTAGAGTGGATTCATCGACACAAGCTGGATAGGATTAGATCATGGATAGAAGAAGCCATTGATATGAAGAAGGAACAGAGTGGGAGAGGTAGCAGGACTCTGAGGAACTTCTGAGTAACTGGAAAAATTCAGAATATCACCCATTAGCTACAATTCAGGTAGAGTGATTAGAGAGAAAAGTATATAGCCCTTGATGTAGCTTAGGCCATATATTGAAAACTTGTTGAAGCATGCAGAGTTCAATGCCTGTGAAAAGCTCTGGAGTTAACAAATGCAAAGAAAGATATTACCACAAAGTGTTCAATGTTCCAAAGGCCCATAATTTAGTTGATAAAATCATCAGGGGAACGTCTATGTTGAGATTTGTGCTGGTGATCAATTCATAAGGTCACATCATTCAAGTTAATGATTAATTTGAAAGTTAACAACAACTTCCATAATTGATAGCTTTTGATATTCACAAAATTAATGCTAACATTCTGTCATGCCCAGAACTCTGGTCCCTTACAGTAATGCAAAAAAAAAAATTGCGAAGAAAGACCAGAACCACTTGTGAGAAAGAATCATTCACAACTGTATTTAGGACCAAGCTAGAATTATCTACTGTAAAGAATTGTCATGGAAGCACATTGTGGATCAAAAGCTGCTATGCAGAGATTTATTATGGTCCATATACCATTGGAGGCAGTTGCTATAGAGTCCTAAACTCTAAAAAGACAAGAGTGCTTCAGGTGAATACAGATATGATGGATGAACCTTAACTTATTTTGCTGATACTGTACAGTGAGAAAGTATGTGTCCGCACATGTGAAAGCATCATCTATTTTAATTTATTTCTGGTTATTCCTTTTTTTTAATTGCTTTCACTTGTTTAACATTTCAAATTTCATCTTCTTTACAGCATGCTATCCATCAGGAAGGTGCACTGGTTTAACCTATCAAGTACTTGTTTGGCTGCAGCACTTAATACTTGGAATCAGCTGACAGGAGATCCACATCTGCGGCACAGGAAAGATTCTTCCTACCAATTTTTCTCCCCTGTGGTCAAGGACTTCACAACCACCACAAGGAATTTACCTCTTGTGATCTGGTCAAGGGCCAATGAAAAGTAATTCAGTTTGATAGTTTGCTAGAATCCAAACTCTAAACCCCAGGAAAAGTGCAATTATCTACCATTGGAGCTGTAAAGACACATTCTTTGCAAAACATCTAGGGAAAAAAAATCTGGTAAAGGACACACATCACCCTCTATTATTTGAGTATCTATCAATTAATCAGCAATTAAAGGTTGTAGTCAATAATTAGTTCCACTATATAAGAATTAATAGAGGAAATTGTAAAGTATCTGACTATGCATAGAACCTTTGGTTAATAATGGAATCTCGTTTCCCACAGATATACGTTTCTAGAAGCTGGTCTCCAGATGTGGAATGCCAATAAAGGGAATACCTGACTTGATTCCTTGACAGACATTTTAAGGTGCAGATGAAGAAACTGACTGTGGATGTCATGGCTATGTTTGCACAGCTGGTATATTAAAGTTTAGAGTTTTCTCACCACAACCTGTGGGTGGCCTGACAAAAGACTTCATAGCCTATGTGATGTCCATTTATATCATGCATTGCTTTGTATTTTACAATTGTATTGAGATGGCTGTTAAAAGTGGCATTTTTGGGGAGCCAGTTCCTCAACTAATACAAATCATTTCACACTCATGGGAACACAGCTCCCTGTGTACCTGTCCTGGGATTAAGATTCCAATCACCAGTCAATGCAGATCCTACGTACAAATTGGCCACAGCATCTTATCAGAATCAGAAAACAACATAAACAAAGGCATTCAGTTTTAGCCCCAACACAGTCTTTAACATTTTCACCTCACAAAAAAAGGTCCTGTTGGTTTTCTAGCATAATGGTGATGTCTACCACAGCTCCCTTTATTCGATAGAAGTGTTGAAATCTTCAGTTGCCTTCCTGGAAGTAAGCCTCAGATGCATGGTTAGAATTAGTGAGACGGCACAATGCAAATTTCAATTTGAGATAATCATTCCATGATTCAAACTATCTCATTAAATTAATTTTGCCAAGTGGCCTGCAATTTTTTGCACTAAGCATTACCTTCATAACAGTGTCATGCCCTAATCCACACTTTCAGTGTAATGTTATACCTGTCAAGATAATTATAAACTTACAATATAAGTGACTCATTGATAAGTTCCTTGCAATTTGATTGCATGCTCTAATGCAGTTTCTAAGGAGTATGCTAGCCTACACACTTTTGGGTGGAAACGAATTTACAAAGATCAAGAATAATGGTACCAGTCACCGTGGTCTCCTAGAGGTTGCATGATGACCTATGGGGTGGAGGGGTGGGGCCAGGTCAGATTAGAATTTTCCAGCTTTTGTTGTTCTAAATTGGCCCAGGGTTTTTTTTTTGCTGTGATTGTGGGGAAAGGGAGAAGCTGAAATAGAGTGAATTTAATGGTATGAGCAGAATTGATGGCCCAGCTGGTCTTTTCCGGTACTCCTTTGTCTGCTAGAATGGCACAATGTTTTGGGGAAGGGCTTCCCAAATTGTGGGCCATGGCCTGTAGGGGTCATGAGATGGGATTTTGGGTTCGCAAGCTCTGAGGCACCAATGGCTATCATGAAGTTCAGACTGAATGCTAACAGCTGTGAGGCCCCTTTAAATACTCAAGATTTTTTTCTATTGGCGTAATGTGGCCTAATAGACAGATCTTTGAGGCCTGATTTCTGCTACAAAAAAAACTTGTGTAAAAGTAGGTGTTTGCTCGTTTTCAAAAACCCTTGCAGTTTATACAATTGAAACTCCCCCACCACCTGGAGCTTACTCTACCCTGCCCCTGCTCAGCAAGAGAAGATTCCTTGCCCCCACACCAACCCCGGGGTCACACAATGACTGATGCATTACAATGGTGTCACACCAGGAAAAGGTTTGGGAAGCATTGTTTTTTAGAATGTTGTAGGACTATGAAAATAATTGCAAGCCTTGTTTTGTATGCTAGAATTTGAATTACTTAGTAATAAATTTGTTTATTTAAAATTTAAATTTGACAAGACGTCACTGTACAGAGCCACTTAAATTATTTAATCATGTTACTTTAACTGCAACACAGCAGTTATCTTATTTATTGTTCCACCAGGGTGGTGAGGTAAAAGCAAGAGGCAATTTAAAAAAGGTATTTGTATCTCATGAAGTTTTTATTAAACATTTTACCCTAAAAGTGATCTGGTCAGAGATATCTGAAAAGTAATTTATCACAATCAAAATAATTTAGGAAACAGTTCAAATAGCATCTACATGCAAGAAACGTTAAAGTTGCCATATGTTCCAAAGCAACTGTATGCAAGTTTTCAGTGATACATTAAAATTCATTTTAAAATTTTGCTTGTTTCACGCAAAGGATACATAGCAAAAGCACAGGTTAACACCAATAGAACCATTAAATCAAAGCCTTGGTTCTACCAACAGATCACCATTACATATTATGATGAAGCAGATATGAGGTAAATATTAATACAATCAAATCCCATGTGGAACAGAAGCTCTATGCCATTTACTGTAGCATGAATTATGGTTATGATCAATTTTGTTTCATCAAATTCTACTTAAGGTGAAAAAAAGTATAAACCACATTTAAATTGTTGCTCTAATAACTTGTTAATAAAATCATAGGAATAAATCTCAAACACATTTAATTTTTATTCCAAATGGCCTTTCAGTTTTGTGAAATCAGCTGGAGTCTATCTGTTTATAATGAATGGAAACATGAAACTGAGGGGGTGGGGGGGGGGGTGATTTTATGGAACCTACAAGGGTGGGAAACGTGGCATGTGGGCTGACTTAATGAGGTGGGATGCAAAATTTCGATTTCCTGACGGCAGGTTGAGATGCAGAGATAAAGTCAGCGGCGTGTTTGTGGCGTGTCGAGCATTATGCCAGCCTGTGGCAGGTTCAAACTTGTATTATATTTGCATTCCATGAATCATCATTAACATAAAACACATTTCAGTGAAGTCCTACCTTCAAGATAAAGTCAGTGGCGCATGAGAACCTCATGGTACACGGTTCATGTTCGTTTAAAGGTGGCGTGAGCCTGTCAGCTTTGTGCAGTCGTGTCTGAATTCAGTGGTTTCCTTCGCTTAACTCTATGGTACAAGGGTGGGAAGCAGGAGAATGGCAGCTTGCATGAAGGCTCGGGACTGGCAAGGCTGAGTCTGTGGTGGGGAAGATTGTGGAGTGCAGTCGGGGGAATGGAGGAGTGGAAGAGGGATCCTTGGGAGGACAGAGATTGGGGTCAGAAGCATAGAAGAGTGAAATGGGAAAGGCTTGTTGTCCTGGGTGTGGTGGGGGAGGTAGTGGTGGGGACAGTCAGTCAAGGTAAGAAAATGAAGGGCCCAAAGGGCAGTGTCAGCACTGCCCAAATGCATGCCTATCTCAAGGTGTTGGTTGGCAGAATCTTTACTAGGTTTTGAGTTCACCTATAACATTTCAATTACTCCACCGAGAGTGATCTCATACAATCTCCTTTACTGCGCATAGGAGGGAGGGCCAGCTGAGCCTGTAAGTTCAGCCATGTCCCACAGAGCGGTGAGTACAACACTGGACACTAACATAAACATTCAATAAAGAGTGGACGCACAAACTCAACATTGTTTCTCCCACAATAAAGGAAATGCCCTTAACTCCCATGAGTGCCAAACATGAGGCATGCCAGTACACTTACCTCTCTGAATAAGCTAGTCTCAACAAATAACAATGATGCACACATGAATAAAGTGAAACCAATGTAAAGTGAAATATTTCCAAGTGACATTTAATTTTGAATGTCACCTGTGGCACCTTTCTGCTCTCAAGTCTTGTGTTAATGGAAATAGAGTTGGGCAGGAAAGTTGTGGCCGTGATAAAGAGCCTCCCTATTTGACCATGAGACTCTTTAATCAGCTGTCCAGAGATGCAGTATTGTCAGATGACAATGAGTTTAACCAATGAAAAGCTTCTCCTGCCGCAAAATCCAATGTGGTTTGCATGCATGCTGATGGCACTTAGAATTTTAATTATATTTATGTGGGAAAAGGCAAAAAGAGAGAAAGCGGAAGTGTTCCAGTAATGACATCAGGAACGACATGCTGTTGACAAAATCCCGGCCTGAGAGTGAAGAATGGTCAGGTTGACTGGGGTATGCTACATCTATACTTATTTCTGTTTCCAGCTTCAAGTTTTGCAGTTTGCTGATACTTCTGATTGCATTCTCCAAGATAACATCATGCAGGTGTTACCCTGCTTAATTGCATTAACAAGTGAGATTTGCAAAATATTGGTGTAGATCTTTAGCTTTCAGCCAAGATGTAAAACTGGCATAGCGGATCACCTAATCGTTACAGAAACTTGCCTGATTTTCACTTCCACTCATTTCTACAATAGGGAGCCAACTCAAAATGCTAATTTTATTCGAGGATGGCAAATTGAAATATGTCCAGTTTGATAGAAATGGCCCTTACTTTTTTTTAGCATAACAGAAAATAAAACTACCAAGGAGATTCCAGTGAGTAGAGTGATAGATAACTAGCCTCATCATTCTCCCACAGTTAAAAATCATGACATTTCTAGATTACGAATTACCCATTTTATCAATAAATTTGCTGAATTACCCAGTTGAACATATGGACAGCTGGACCTGAAATGTGTGATCTGGTATTCGATCACCTCTTGTCATGAATATGGGGTACAGCAACGACTGCCAACACATAGAATTTCTAGCTGAAGTCACCTTTCCCCTAGCTGATAAGGGAAAATCCGAGCTTGGGCTGCTCTGCTGTGTCTCTTAACATCCAGGTACAGGATGACATTGTCTGAGGCCTGAGATTAGATCACCTCTCAACCCTATATTGGACCACAGAGGGAATACCCAAATGCAATGCTTATCATAAAACCTGCATATATACATATTTAAAATAGAACTGTAATAGAAGATAGAGATAACAATGGAAAAATATTTCAAACTTTTTCAAAAGCATTGGACAATAGAATGGTTAATTCATGAGATTATGACAATAGTACTTCACTATAGTTCTATCAGAACTATTGAAATTGTCAACATAGCTTGGGAGTGCAATATGTTACCATGATTTGTTTGACAATGCATTAAAAAATAGAGTTATTTGTAATATAGATACCAAATGCAGGTCGAGTATCCTTTATCTGAAACCCTTGGGGCCGATTGCGTTTCAAATTTCAAGTAATTTTGGATTTTGGATACCACATATATGACTACGCCTACTTACGATAGCCTAAACCTAGGCTAGCTATTGCCAAAAGTCAATAAAATGGCAAGAAAAATAAGATGTACCACTGAGTAATAAATACAGGGTACCTCTAATAGGTTCACACCTGATTCTGCTTGTAGGTGAGGGTTCTCAAGGTAAACAGCGCAGACAAATAACTAGGCTTCCTGTGCAAATGATCGGTTGTGGCCAGTGAGTTTTGTGTTGTCGTGGGTCAGAGACTTCCTGTGCTAAAGGTCAGGTGCGGTCAGCGAGGTTCGTGTTGGCTCGGGTCATGTTGGCTCGGGTCACAGACTTCCTGCACTAAAGATTGGGTGAAGTTGGCAAGGTTCGTGTCAGCTTGGGTTCGAGACTTCCCTTCTAAATGTTGATGAGTTTCAAAAAAAGTGTGATTTTTGGATGTGTTCAGTTTTCGGACTTACAGATAAAGGATACTCAACCAGTATTATGTATCAGAATGATGGCATTAAATGAACCAAATTTCAATCTAAACATAATTTAAAAAAATGTATTTTTCCAGCATTCCTCAGGTCCAGTTGATGGTCATGTCGAGGCTTTGGAAAAGTTCCAGCAGAAAGCCACTAGAAACACTTTAGTTACCTAGATAGGCTTAAAAAGCTGAGTCTATTTATTTTAGAAAAGTATAGGCTCCTGGGCGGTTTGATAGAGCTTCTTAAAATATTGAAGGGATTAAACTTTATTCTTATAGACATATTTCAATCAGGTAGGTTAAGCAGAACCAGGGGTCATGCATATAAGTTACGCAGGGGAAGAACTGTGTTGGATGTCAGGAAGTTCTCCTTTTCCCAGCGGACAATAGACTGATGGAACAAATCGTTGGTTCATGCACTGAGTGAAAATTTACTGCTCACCTCCCAAAGGGAGCTGGACAACTACCTGGCTGGGGCAGAAATTATGGTGGACCAAAGGTAGGCAAGGCAATAAATAATACAAATCATAGCCAGTGTGGTCTCCTCAACTAGTTTTGATTATGTTAGTGACCAGATAGAATTTCTTAGCCTTATTGCACTCTAAATTGGTCTTTTTTTTATCAAATTTGGTTTTTTTTAATCTCTCACAGGAGATTACATGGCTGCTGCTGGGTGGGGCCTGTTGTAAATCATAAAGCTTAAGCACCATGACTATGTAGGGCAGGCTTGATAGACCAGCTGGTTGTTTCCTGTCCATCATTTCAGTATTCATTCCTCAACCATTACCAGAGGTTCTGTGCCAATTTGTCTTTGTTTTCATCATTTTCAGAATACTTGAGGCACATTTATGAAGTTCAAGTCCACTTAAAGATGAGTGTTTCTCCAGAATTAAGAGCTTCTCAATAAACTGCCTCTGTGAGAACTTACAGGATATACTCATGGTGCCGTGTCTGTCTGCTGATGATAAAATAAGGGCAGCATGGTTAAGAATCCAATTCAGCTTTGTTAGTGTAGATTTCAGGCCAATGTTTTTGCTCAAACTATTTAAAGTAAGACTTTATTTGCTTTCAGTACAGATGGTAACTCAATCAAAGTATGTTTCATACCTAAATGAGATTCTGAACTTGGATGGTTCCTGAAATATATTTTTGTATTCTTTAAAAAAAAAATCAAAAATGCTTGGTGTGGTAATTCCACTTCAAGCTGCACTATCTAAATATTTACGAAGCTGAGAAAAAATGTTCTTTCCCAATTGCTATGTTTAATGATTGAATTTAAATGTTTACACTATTTTAGAGACTCTTGTGACTGTCAATTGCCTGCATACAAACTCACACTTTAAGCATTCATGAAGCATAACTCAAACTGAAAGAGTGAGCTTTCGTCGCAGTACTGCTTGCCTAATTCATCGCACCCAACTGTAATTGACTTGTGTATAAATTATGGTAATTCGTGACATTCTGATATAAGATTATAAGACTAAAATGATCCTGTATTTGTAAAAAGGAAAGTAACAGCAATTTGTAGCATCAGTTCTACTATATGAGGTGGTATAGCACACTTTCCATATACTGTAAATGTGAAAAGAAAAATGAACAATGAAGAGCAGAAACAAGTACTAGTCCACCCAGACTGTTTAACCCTCAGGTCATTGTGTTTGTATTTCACTTATTGGATTGTTAATAGATTTTCTTCATTTGTGTGAGACATTGTGAATGATGTGCTGAGGCCTTTCCATTATTTCAACATTGGTGCCTGTGGCCCAACTTTAAGAAGATAGTGTTAAAAGCTGCTGGAGTTTCCACCTCTTGACAACATCCCAGCTGTAGAATAGCAATAGCAATCCTCTTGTGGCAGTTTTAATTATCGGCACTGGCGATACCATCAGTAAGTGTGTAATTACGTGTCAGTTTCCTGGCTGTTGGGTATGAAAAGTGGAACCAGTGAGATGATGATTGTTGAAACTGTAGACTCATATTTAAACAATTCAAAATGTGTAACTGGCAGTGTCATTAAACAGAGAGAGTCTGACCCTGGCTGTCAGTTACTCTTCCTTTATGCAGATTTCTTCAGCTGTCTGTCAAAGTGCTACATGGCTTGAAATGGGACGGAACAGGAAGTGTAAAGCTTTGAGTGCAAAACTGCCACTTCATTCAACTCCTACAGAGTGAGTTATATGGTCTGAATAATGACAGCTGCACTGATTTAAAAAAAATCCTAAAACTCCACAGACTTCACAGGAAATTGCTTACTTCTGGGTGCACATAAATAAACCCACATTATTATGACATAATAATTTTATATACAGGAAAGTGCCCCAGAGAGCCGTCACTCAGATATTTGGCCCTACAGTCAAGGTACTTTAAGAAGAGTGTCTTACAGCAAAAATATTTATCGTCTATGGAATCTATTTCCTATATAATTTTCGAGATAGAACATTCAGTGCATAGGACAGATTGCACAGTTTAATAATAATTGATTTATACCTGAATACAAAAGTTGCCCCTTTTTTCAAAGTGGTTCAGTTTCTTTCATTGATTTATTTAAGATTTAAAAGATAATTTTGGGATGTTTATGCAATTTAATATTACACTGTTGTCTAGTCACATTAATGTACAAAATAATACTAAATAAAAGAAAGAGAAGCTATTTGATCTCACTTCGTTGCCTGAATTTTCTGTCTGCGAAGCGGGACTGCTGGAGCCTGTGCATGCATTAAATCTGGCATCATGATGTCAGGTCGCAAACCTGATGCCATCATGCTGATCTGCCATAATACGGTAGATGGGCAGGCCCTGAAATCGGCAGCCCACCGCTATTTTTACATACCTCATTGGCAAGCTTTTAAGCTCATTTGGAAGCTAATTGCCTGCAATAAAATGTCGCCCATGCCAGGATGCATTGGGTGCGTGTGAAACATGGTCAGTGGGAGGTATGTTTTTTTCGTGCACTGTTGAAAAGGTAGATATAAAGGCTGCAAGAGGGACTATGACTGACTTCAGCAGAAGAGTTTGCTTCTGCAGCTGTGAGACTTAGCTGGTGTTGAAAATGTTGCTTTTCATAACATATATACCTACATCAGAGCATTTCCTGAGGGAAGGAGGCAAAAGGGAAGTGCTCTCGGCAACATTGAGCACTGCACCATTTATGCTCTAGATCAGCCTCTGAAGACTGTGTCTATTGAGGGAGACAGTCACATCTCCTTGTAACATGCTTTCTGGGGAGGTGGCCTCGAATTGTGTGGGTGGCCACCCAATGTCTGAGGCCTTAAAAGTCACTGTGGCATTGAGCTTCTTTGCCTTTGGGTCATTCCATGCAGCATGTGGAGACCTTAATGGCATCATCCAGCCTGCAGCCAATCACTGCATTGAGGTATTCACAGATGCCATGTTTAGCTATGCCCATCATTATATCTTTTACATGTTGCAACACAAACCAAGCAGAAACATCTAGAGGCTTTGCTGCCATGGCTGGATTCCCACGGGTACAAGGGGCAGTTGATTGCACCCATGTAGCCATAAAAGCACCAGCTGTTCAGCCAGGGGCATTCATAAACAGAAAAGGATACCACTCCATCAATGTTCAGATTGTGTGAGATCACAATCCAGGAGTAATGCAGGTGTGTGCTCATTACGCGGAGAGCAGCCATGAAGCAGACATCCTGAGACACTCCCAGGTACCAGGATGTTTACCAGACGCCGGCTGGCTGATCGATGATAAAGGACACCCTTTGAAAATGGCTGATGACTACAGTAAGGAGTTCACGGACGGAGGGTGAGCATAGGTATAATGAAAGCCACACATTGACCAGGGTGATCACTGAGCAGATCAATGGTCTGCTCAAGATGTGCTTCAGAACTCTGGACAGATCAGGTGGCACTGTCTAATATGCACCTGAGAGAGAGTCAATTATGGTCGTTGTTCATTGTGCATTGCAAAACCTTGTCCCCCAGAGAGGGGAAGACCTGTCAGGGGAGTAATTGATGGAGACAGCCCAGTCCTCTGAGGACTAGTCTGATGGAGAGGAGGGTTAGCCGCTGTGCAAGCCGATCCGCGGGAAGGTCCAGATACCCATGAGACAAGGTGGTCTGATACTTAGAAGATTCCAATACCAGAGTGTCTCCAGCTCAATAACAACTTCCTGGCCCTTGGCACCTTCTCCTGTTAGCTCCCTGCTATGAAAGCCAGGGCCGTGTAAGGGCAACGTGAGTCACTATATAATATGGAGTAGAGAGACCCAAATGAGTACAAACTCCCATAACAACATCTAAACAATCCATATCAAATCCATCGCTTCACGCAGAGATAATGGACCAATGCAGCCAGAGAATCAGATGATAAGAAAAATAAACAGAAACAATGTTCAAATATCCCAAATAAGAAAGGTGCCTCATGTGTGATTACCGAGGGATTTGCTTGATTCTTTTCTGGGTGCTGTGACATGGTACTTTGCCCTCACTGCCAACTATGCTGGCACTGCTGACACTGACACCTTTTTGCCTGCAATGACTTTGGTGGCCATCATCTGGTTGCCTGAGGCCAGGCGGGCATCAGATTGTGCACAGTGGCAGAAGGCTCATCTAACACCTGAACACTCACAGGCATCTGGGTGGAGGAGAGGCTGTCCCCATCAGAAGTGCACTGAGAGGTGTCCCCTGAGGGTGTCAGCAGCTGCCCATCTGCCACCGTGAGGTCCTTTTTGCCCTCCCTTGCTGAGAGGGACCAGGACATGGATTTGATTCCAAATTCCTTGTCCCCCTCTCGCCCTGGCTCTGGATTCTGAGCCCAGAGACAAGGCAATGGAGTGCAGGTCAGAACACATACTCAGAATCCCATCAGTGAGCTACTGGGTTTGCCCTCCATGACAGTCGTCAGTCTGTCAATCGAGAAGGCCATGCGTTCTGTTGAGTGAGTGATCGCAGCACACATGTCCTGAATGGTCTCCTCCAATGTCCATGTCAGTATGCGCAAACTGTCTGGTATCTCTGCCACCTCTCCATAAACCTTGCGGTGTATATACAGCACATGTCACCTGACGGATAACTCCAGTGGCTCGTCATCAGACTGCGGCTCAGCATCTTGTCACCTCCAGCACAACTTTGTTTGCCAGAGGCCTACTCCAATTCAGTCTCCAATAGCTGTTCCTGTGACTGTGATGTGCTCTCACCAGTGTGTCTACTCATCGTAGACGAAGCACACAGACCTAGCAAGGTGCATGCATCTGCGCTGGCGCTAGGTTCAGAGCAGAGATGTGATGCTGCACACTCTGAGACTTCCTCTTCCTCCTCAGAGGTTGTAGCCAATCCCTCGGGGCCATAGCCTGCAGCTGCTGATGTTGCACCCCTAGTGGAAACATGAAGAAAGAGCACTAGGGGCACCTTCAATCTTTGAGGTGAGTTTGCAGAGACACATACTTCCTCATTGTAAAAATTCGGATCATTGGGAGATGTGACCAATGTTTGAACCCTTGACCCTTCAACATAGAAGCACACCTTCCTCTTCGAATTCTACACGTCTCCAAAGTCACAAACCATCAGCGCTATCTTCCCAGCTTTCTCAGTTTATAACACCCTCCCCTCCAATCAGCAATGTTTGCAGGAATGATCGGTATGAGTCCTTGGAAAACCACACTCCGGGGTCTTCCTTCAGCTTCACCTTGACCTATGACCTGGATCCAGTCATTCATAGCCAACTCCAGGACCACCTCCTCAATGGCTGTCAGTATGGCCATGTTTGGTACACCACCGCTGGTTCCTCTCTCGGGCATTGTGCCGCCTCTTCTGCAAATAAAGACAGAAACTGTAATGATAATGCTGAGTTATACTCATGCCTTCAAATGTTGGACCAACATGTACTTTGTTACCAGAATACATTTCTCAGTGTTCTTTGCAAACTAGCAGGTATTGCAGTCGCCCTACCCCCTCCATAACCAATGTTGCCCTGCAGAGTGAGATGTCTCCATCATCCTGCCTTACTCACTTGGGCAGCACACAAGGCAATCCCATAATGAAGCCATGTCACACCCTTCCATATATACTTCCGTCCCCAGAATGGTGACACACTCTCCCTTGCAAATCTCAAAAGGTCATTGAGTCTTTTCCGGCAGTGCAGTCAGGTTTTCTGGATGACCTCAAGGCTGCTGAACTCCAGCGCAACCTCCGTCCAAGCTACTTTTGTCTGGCTGGGAGGTCTCCTCTTCCAGCCAGTGGGCATGAGGACCTCCCAACTATCACTCACAGCCTGGAGGAGAACTTGCAGGGAGCCATTTTCAAACCTTGGGGCTGCCCTTGGTCTGGGGCTCTTCCCATCTCCTGGCTCCACATTCTCGGCCATGTGTGGAGAGACATGGGGGCAGAATTTTCCTGTTTGCATGCAGGGGCGGGACCCGCACGCACGACGTGTCATATGACGCACGGTGATATTGGGCGAGGGTCCTGAAGTCACTGCGCAATATTTCGTTGGGTGGGCACGCGATAATATCCGATGCGTGCCCACCATTAATTAACAGGCCACTTAAGGCCCTTGAGGTGCCAATCGACAGTGACTTTTCGGCGCCTGTGCGATCTTTGGGTTGTCGCACAGGCACAACGGGCAGGCGGGTAGGACACATTTGTATAAACCTCATCCACAGGCTAGATAAGAGGGCTCAGTGGGATCGTGATTGTGGTCTGTCAAATATTGATTTTTTTCAAAGTTACTGATATTTGCCTGTGTGATCTGCAATACTTCAAAACGCACACCAGCTGCTTGGTCTGGATTCACAGCCTTCAGGTCAGCACTCTGCAGTGAGGAATCTTTTTTGGGCCTGCAGGTTTCAGGAAGCCTTCCTATAGCCTGGGAATGGGAGTTGAACTCTCCACTGGAGGCACCTCCTCTGAGGAGGAAGGGAGGGCTAGAAGGGGAAGGATGCCACCTAAGTGCAAAATCTGACTGGACACTAAGGGCCACTAATCACTCATAACATTACTGGTAACCATCCACCTGCAGAAGAAAAGAGGCACCCTTAGCCATGGTGACATGTCTGAATTTAATATTAAAACAATAGGAACTTAAGAGAACAAAATGACAAAGGTGTTAAACATCACAACAACTCATAAAGACCTCATTGCGGGCCAACATAAAAGCACCCGTGATAAACCCATGGTGTGCCTAAGGTGCCTTATGTTTACGTTTTCAGGTGCTATGACTTGGTGCTGCCCCCTCACTGGGAGTGGCTTGTGAGACAGCCTGCTGGCCCTGCTGTCCTGTTGGCCTCGATGACCTTGGCGGCCGTCCTCTGGCCTGTGGAGCCTGTGCTGGCCCTACCTGGGAGGGAGCTGCCAGTTCCACAGCTGGCATCTCCCCAGTCGTCGCAGCCTCACCAGATGTTATGGTCACTGGCAGGGGGCGGAGGAGCTGCTACCCTCATCCGGAGCACCCTAAGAGAAGCCCGCAGAGACAACAGACAGCTGCTGCACCCAACATGAGGTCGCTTCGGAGCTCCCTGCTCACCATGGATGGATGGGCACGGTGCTGGGAAACTTGGTGCCCAGACCATCTCCCACACTGGCACTGACAAGCTAAGGTTAGTGCCAATGAGAGGGCTTGCTGGTCCAAGTGCATCATCAGGAAGCCCTGATTGGTCTCTTGGAGGAGCCTCTCCATGAGAGTCGCCATTCTCTCTATGGAGGACGCATGGCGCTCGGCCATGAGGCTTATTGCATCGGTGATAGTCTGCGCAGACTCCTCCACCACAAACATCAAGACAAGTATTTCCTCATGTTTCTCTACCAGATGCTCCTGCACACCCTACTGCGGTTCCTGTGTTTGCTGCATTGCGGACGACTCCAGAGGTACATCATCAGCCATCGAATGAGCAAATGCCTGGTCCCCTGCAGTCCTCCAACTCTGACGCCATGGGCACTCTCTGTCTTTGTTAGCTTCTCCAGTGACTGTGAAGTACCCTCACCACTGTGTCCCAGGACTCTAGCCGATATTCTAATTCCCACCCATGCTAGTATCAGCGCTGGTGCCTGCCTGGCAGAGATGATATGATGCTGGTGAGTCCGAGACTTCAGAGCCCTCAGATGTGAGAGGGCGCCCGTGCTGCTCCTCCTCCTGGCCCTGCTCCACTGATGCTGAAAGGAAAAACAAGGACATTGGGTCAGTAACACGGAGACAATGTCAATGTGTATCCCTGTCTCCCGGATCATTCTGCGTTCATCCTTCCATAAGCAATGATCAAGCCATGTTGCAAATTTCAATCACTGAACATTCAGCACTGCCATGGCTGTTGGGAGAACAATGGTAACCTCACTGCTGGGCATACGTACCTTCCCGTGGCACCCCAACCTTAATGACACCGGTGGACCTGGGCACATGGTGCCTCTCCAAATCTAGGGACTCCTGCTTGAAGTGGCTGAAATCGCCAGCTGGGCCTGCTGTTTGGGAAGGTTTAACCTAACTTGGCAGGGGGAATGGGATCTTGAGAGGAGGTTCTACAGGTGGAGATGCACAGCCAAAATTAGAAGAGAGAGCAAGCGAGTCTAGAAGGCATAGAGATTATAGGCCAGTTAAGGCACAATGGGGTTTGGCAAGGTCGGATGGTATTTATTTTATTACGAGGAGTCTAACGAATAAGGCAGATAGTTGAAGGTGCAAATTAAAACATGGAAGTATGATGTCATTGCTGTCACAGAGACATGGTTCAGAGAGGGGCAGGATTGGCAGCTCAATATTCCAGGATATAGGGTCTTCAGGCGAGACAGGGAAGGGGATAAAATAGGAGGGGGTATCCTAATATTGATTAAGTAATCAATTACATCAGTAAGGAGGGATGACATCTTAGAAGGCTCCTCAAATGAATCCATATGGATAGAACTTAAAAACAAAAAAGGAGCAATCACATTGCTGGAAGTGTACTATAGACCCCCAAACAGTCAGATAGAAATAGAAGAGCAGATATGTAGGCAAATTTCAGAGATGCGTAAAAATAATAGGGTAGTAATAGTGGGTAATTTCAACTTCCCCAACATGAACTGGGTTAGTCATAGTGTGATGGGTTTAGAGGAAGCAGAATTCTTAAAATGCATCCAGGAGAGCTTTTTAAGCCAGTATGTAGAAGGTCCTACAGGAGAGGGGGTGGTCCTGGACTTAATTTTAGTGAATGAAGCCGGGCAAGTTGTAGAGGTATCAGTGGGGGAGCATTTTGCAGATAGTGATCATAACTCCGTTAGATTCAAGGTTGTTATGGAAAAGGAAAAGGATGGGGCAGAAATCAGAGTTCCTAACTGGGGGAAGGCCGATTTTAATAAGATCAGATATGATTTGGCCAGAGTGGACTGGGAGCAGCTACGATTCAGTAAATCTGCGTCAGAGCAGTGGGACTCATTCAAGAAGGAAATAGGGAGAGTACAGGGCCAACATATTCCAGTAAATACAAAGGGTGGGACCAAAATCCAGGGAACCCTGGTTGTCGTGGGTTGTCGAGTAAATAATTACTTTTATGTATCGGTTTTCACAAGTGAGAGGGGCTACGTGGGTATGGAAATCAGGCAGAAGGACTGTGATATAATTTTTAAAATTAGCATTGAAAGGGAGGAGGTTCTAAGTGGTTGGGCAGGCTTAAAAATAAATAAATCTCCAGGCCTGGATGAAATGTATCCCAGGATGTTGAGTGAGGCAAGGGAGGAGATAGCAGGGGTGTTGGCAATAATTTTCAATAGCTCTCTGGCCACAGGAGAGGTGCCAGAGGACTGGAGGACAGCCAACGTGGTGTCGTTATTCAAGAAGGGAGGAAAGGATAAACCAGGGAACTACAGGCCAGTCAGTCTAAGCTCCGTGGTGAGGAAACTATGGAAGCAACTCTGAGGGACAGAATTAATCTACATTTGGAGAGGCAGAGATTAATCAAGGACAGTCAGCATGGTTTTGTTAAGGCAAGATCATGTCTGACCAATTTGATTGAATTCTTTGAAGAAGTGACCAGGTGTGTAGATGAGGGCAATGCATCTGATGTAGTCTACCTGGACTTCAGCAAGGCTTTTGATAAGGTCCCACATGGGAGACTGATAATTAGGTAAAAGCCCATGAGATCCAAGGCAATTTTGCAAATTGGATCCAGAATTAGCTGAGAAGCAGAAAGCAGAGGATGACTGTCGAGGGGTGTTTTTGTGACTGGATGCCTGTGTCCAGTGTGGTTCCACAGGGATCGGCGTTGGGTCCCTTGCTGTTTGTGGCATATATAAACGATTTAGATTCGAATGTAGGACGGTTGATCAGTAAGTTCACGGATGACATGAAAATTGGTAGGGTGTTAAATAGTGAGGAGGATAGCCTTAGATTATAGGAGGATATAGATGGGCTGGTCAGATGGGCTGATCAGCGGCAAATGGAATTTAATCCTGATAAGTGTGAGGTGATGCACTTGGGCAGGACAAACAAGGCACAGGAATGCACAATGAATGCTAGGATCCTGGGAAGTACCAAGGATCAGAGGGACCTTGGTGTGCATATCCACCGGTCTCTTAAGGTAGCGGGACAGGTAGCTAAGGTGATTAAGAAGGCACATGGGATACTTGCCTTTATTAGCCGAGGCATAGAATACAAGAGCAGGGAGGTTATGCTGGAACTGTATAAAACGCTGGTTAGGCCACAGCTAGAGCATCTGGAATCCGCATTATAGGAATGATGTGATTGCCCTAGAAAGAGTGCAGAGGAGATTTACCAGGATGTTGCCTGGGCTGGAGAGTTTTAGTTATGAGGAGAGATTGGATAGACTGGGGTTATGTTCCCTGGAGCAGAGGAGATTGAAGGGGGACATGATTGAGGTGTATAAACTTATGAGGGGCATAGAAGGGACGTAGACAGGAAGGAACTTTTTCCCCTTGGTGGAGAGATCAATAACCTGGGGGCATAGATTTAAGTTAAGGGGCAGGAGATTTAGAGGGGATGTGAGGAAGGATTTTTTCACTCAGAGGGTGGTGGGAATCTGGAACTCACTGCCTAACGGGTGGTAGAGGCAGAAACCCTCATAACGTTTAAGAAGTATTTGGATGTGCACTTGCAATGCCCCAGGGCATAAAAGGCAATGGGGCTAGTGCTGGAAAATGGGATTAGAATAGTTAGGTACTTATTTGACCGGCGTAGACCCGATGGGCCGAAGGGCCTTTTTCTATGCTGTAGACCCCTATGACTCTATGACTCTGTGGGCCGACCCTCTGCCAGTCCTCACCAGCTCGGTGGCATTATGTGCATTCTTCTCCTGAAAAGGAAAGAGCATTGATTCGTGCTACTTGCACCTGGATTCTATTCGTGGACAGCCCACCCCAACCAGAGTGGGACATTGCAGAGTTCCAGCGCCTCCTCACCCTGCAGCTGCCGAAAACTCACACAAAGTTGCTAGGCCTGTACCCCCCGCACCCCCGCCCCCCACAGACCCAGCCCCCCACCCCCCACCCCCCCCCCCCCCCCCCCACCCCCCGCACCTTGGCCAAATGTTGCCTACATCACATTTGGCACCACACAGTCTAATGTTCCATAGCAAGGAAGCGCAAGCACATGGAGCCCAGAGGACAGCTGATTGATCGGTGCCAACATCACCTTGAAGCACCCCTCCCACCCTGACTTTGACACTCCTCCCAGCACTGCGCCTAGGTGCAGCTCCGCCAGGTTGCCCCCAACCAGTCATGTGGGTCTCAGCTTACCACATGCTGCAGGGGCAAAACACATCTCTTCACCACCCTCTCAGGGTGACCTCAGCATGGGCAATATCTGCTGGTCCACCCAGTAAAGGACACATGCCGTCAATAATTCAATGCAGTCAGTACACTCAGACTTTTTGGGGGAGCGGGAGGGGGAGGGAGGAGGGGGAATGGGTTGGCGCCAGGGGGGAAAGCCTACCTGCTGGGTTAAGTGACCAATGCCAACATGGCACTCAGCCTTCCCGAGCGCAACAGGTCGTTGAAGCGCTTGTGACACTGGACCCAGGTGCGTTGCACAACGTCGTGGGAGCTCACGATCCCCGCCACCTCCTCCCAGGCATATTTGGTCATGTGGGCGGGGGGGCTTCCCATTCTGGGGTACGAGGACCTCCCGCCATGCTGCCACCTCCTCAAGGAGGGCAGCAAGGCAATCGTCAGAAAAATGAGGGGCACAGTGCCCCCCCTGCCCTACCCTCCTTCCTGGCCTACTCAGCAGGAGCGCTCTGGGGAGCCCTTCCACTGGCCATGAATCACAGCCTTTGAAAGGCTGCAGCAGCTTTTCAAAACGGGCCGCCGGGTCGCCATTGGGCCTGGTGGTCACTGTAGTCCCACCGTCGCCCGCGCACTCCTGCTGTCTTCGGGAGCCGCGATTCACACTGGACGGGCCTTAATTGGCGTGTAAAATGGCGGCGCCCACACCCACTCCCACACTGCCCGCCGGAGAGGCAGAAAATTCTGCCCAGAATGTTAAAGGGCTGATTTTCACTATCTCCCTAAACACTTGCTATTCATCAGGGGAATTGGTCAGCTGCACACAAATGTTCTTTCTTCCCTGGCAATGGTCCTGAAAGCTTCAAAACTTGCTGGATCGTCGTCCACATTTAAAACCAAGCTCTTATTTACTGCAGCAGTTCACTGGAATTTATATTCCTCCACACAAAGTTCCTGCATCTCCAAAGAATGTTTTCTGGTTCAGCTGTCACGGTCCCGTGCCAGGGGTGCCTTTAAGTGGGTGACCGTGACCAACTTCCGGTTCACAGCGTGCCTCTTCTGTCCCCGGAATTCCCACCTTCCAATTGCCGATATGGCACACTGCCCACCTTTCATGTATATAGTTGGCCGGCTTCCCACCAGGTGGCCAATAATATTATCCTCCATCTTTCAAAGGTAGGAGTGGGAGTTGGCAATCCAAGCACATCCGGGTCAGACTTCTGCCCACCACCACAGTATGTAAAATTCAGCGCCACATTTCACATAGAGGAATGTTGTTTTCAGACACAAATACAACTTTAAAACAATTTTTAAAATGCAAGAAAGCACAATATGGGCCTTCTCGAGAGAACCACTATGAAGCTGGGCAATCAGAAAGAGAAAGTAAAATTTGCATCAAACAAGTATTTTGTTCAATGTTAATATCTGGTTTTTTTTTATTAAAATGGAAAGAACCAGATGATTTTGAAAGAGTACACAAGGAACCTGGAAATCAATTCAAATGTAATATCAAAAAAACTGGGAATAGTGTGGGCACAATGTTTCCTCCCCTATTCTGTGTTCACCATTAGGATACTCATTTTAGTGA
Source organism: Carcharodon carcharias (assembly GCF_017639515.1). NCBI lineage: Eukaryota > Metazoa > Chordata > Chondrichthyes > Lamniformes > Lamnidae > Carcharodon > Carcharodon carcharias. Next base: position 85,852,485 of record NC_054483.1, on the reverse strand, counting down.
GCTACAGCTGTAATTCTAATATGTTTCTTAAATGTAATATCTTTCTTAAATGCTTCTACAAAAGCACTCAGAACAGACGTTTTTAAAGACCCACCTATTTTCTTAAAAGGCAAGTCAATACTCCAATTAAACTCAGGGTAGAAGCTTAATATCTAAATGCTTTGTAAGTGTGAATTATTTATGCTGTGATGGAGAAATATTATGAAGGGTGATTAGTATCATTCATAACACTTAGCTCTAAATTAATAAAGGATAGAGTTTCTGCTGTATTTTTGTTTGGATTCCACCTCATTGAATTTGATAATCTGTTGCCGTTGTTAAAATACCATGTTCATGACCTTGTATTTAAAAGGTTATAGTTTGACTTTGTGCGATATTATAAAATGGATGATCGTGAATTGGCAGCTTGATTTACGTCTCTCTTTTATTTCCCGTCACCTATTTTAACACTATCTCACAAAGGCAAATTCTTACCCAAAAATGGCTGTTAATGGCTTGGATTTTGCTCTAAAAATAATGATGTGGTGTTCGGGGCTCATTTTTATTCCAGGGTAATGTGGGTAATTTCTGGTGTCCTTACATAGGCCATTAAATGCAGAAATCTAGAAGTCGGTGTTGGAGATATTCTGCTCCTCCACAGAATGTGCTGTTGCAGTACCCACCAATAAAACAGAAATCACTGCAATGGTGTGACGTTAGAAAAATTGCCCGCTAGTTCCACAAGAAAAGATGGTTTAAAGTTTGGGCTGGCACATTTAGGAGAAAGTGAGTTTTCAATGATGTAATAAGTGATAATTCATTCTGAACTATCTCTGGCTCTGAACAAATACTTTTACAAGTGTGGACTCTCATGCCCTCAGAAGAACATTAATGTTAAAGATTTTAATATTCAAATAATTTAAATTGATTTTTTTCACTTTTCTCTGTTTGTCTCTTATCTCTCTCTCCCTTAATCTAATCTGTATTTCTCAATCTTTGTTTTGCTCTCTCTACATTATTTAAATGTAAATTGTATTTCCAGCTTTGTACTTCTACATCTCTCAGTGATAATTCTTCAGTCTGATAGGTTGAAGAACCTTGCTGTTGCTTTCTCTGTTCACAGATGCCACAGATCCCCTGTGGAGAGCGGTGCGCTGAAAGAGAGGCTAGATTAGGGGAAATCTCTATTTACAAGCTGACAAAATATCTGTGGACAATTACATCTGAGATGAATGGCTGAGGCCAAAATTTGTGTCAATGAGCCAAAATTTGCTTTAAAAATAATATTAGCAGTATGTCTGCCATTAATAATGTTTAAATCAGCCAGCCACATGTGCCAAGGAGGTGATACTCTTTGAATTGCGAATCATCAAAAGTTGCTAGATGACCTGCGTTGCACTTGTGATAATTTCATGAAAATGGCATCTCGACCTTAACCTTCCAGTGATTTTCATGAACTACTGCAGTGACACATAACTTCCTGTGGTGCATTTAATGGGCAAGTAAAGTCCAATAATAACAGTATTAAGTGTTCTTTCAGCAGCATGATAATTGTTAATGACTGGAATCAAACTCTGCCCCAGAAAGTGGATAATTAAAAGTGTGGTGTCTCACTTCAGTCGAGTAGTGAATTGTTGCATGAGATTTTTAACATGGTAAATTTTAAATTTTTAAAAATAATCTTCTTACTTTTCCTTTCTGTCTTTGTTTCTCCTTTATTTATTCATTCATGGGATGTGGGCAATGCTGGCTAGGCCAACATGTACTGCTCATCCCTAACTGCCTTTGAGAATGTGGTGGTGGACCATGTCTTAAACTGCTGCAGTCCATGTGGTGTAGGTACCACCATAGTGCTGTTAGGAATGGAATTGGGGGATTTTGACCCAGTGACTGTGAAGGAATGGTAATAGAGTTCCTAGTCAGGATAGTGTGTGGATTGAAGGGGAGCTTGCAGGTAGTGGTGTTCCCATGCATCTGTTGTTCTTGTCTTTCTAGGTTGTAGAGGTCACAGGTTTGGAAGGGGCTGTTGAAGGAACCTTGGTGAGTTGCTTCAATGCATCTTGTAGATGGCACACACTGCTGCCACTGTGCATTGGTGGTGGAGGAAGTGAATGTTTACGGTGGTGGATGGGGTGCCAATCAAGCAGACTGCTTTGTCTTGGATGGTGTCGAGCTTCTTGAGTGTTTTTGTATCTGCATTCACCCAGGCAAGTGGAGAGTATTCCATCACACTCCTTATTTCTGCCTTGTAGATTGTGGACAGGCTTTGAGGAGTCAGGAGTTGAGTTACTCACCATAGAATCCCCAGCCTCTCTGACCAGCTCTTGTAGCCACAGAATTTATCTGGCTGGTCCAGTTCAGCTTCTGGTCAATAGTAACCCCCAGGTTGTTGTTAGTGGGGCATTCTGTGATGGCAATGCCATTGAATGTCAAAGGGTGATGGTTAGATTCTCTTCTGTTGGAGATGGTCATAGCCTGGTACTTAGATGGCGCAAATGTTCCTTGCCACTTATCAACCCAAGCCTGGATATTGTCCAGGTCTTACTGCATTTGGACATGGACTGCTTCAGTATCTGAGGGTTTGCAAAAGGTGGTGAACATTGTGCAACCATAAGCAAACATCCCCACTTCTGACCTTATGATGGCAATGGAGCCACTGATGAAGCAGCTGAACATGGTTGGGCCTGATACTACCTAAAGAACTCCTGTAGTGATGTCCTGGGGACAGTGATGATTGACTTTCAACAACCACAAACATCTTCCTTTGTGCTATGACTCCAATCAGTAGAGAGTTTCTCCCAATTCAGTTTCGCTAGGACTCCTTGATGCCACACTCAGTCAAATGCAGCTTTGATGTCAAGGACAATCAGTCAACTCTTTTGTCTATGTTTGGACCAAGGCTTCTGTGAGGTCAGATGCTGAGTAGCCCTGGTGGAACCCAAACTGAGCAGGAGTGAGCAGGTTATTGCTGAATAAGTGCCACTTAATAGCACTGTCGATGACCCATTCCATCATTTTGCTGATGATCGAGAGTAGACTGATAGGGCAGTAATTGGCAGGATTGGAAGTACTATTGCCGGAATGTTGTCAGGGCCCATAAACTTTGCAGTGTCCAGTGCCTTCAACCGTTTCTTGATATCAGGTGGAATGAAGTGAACTGGCTGAAGACTGGCATCTGTAATGCTGGGGACCTCAGGAGCAGGCTGAGCTGGATAATTTACTCAGCACTTCTGGCTGAAGATGGCTGCAAATGCTTCAGGCTTATCATTTGCACTGATTTGCGGGGTACCCTCTTCATTGAGGATGGGGATCCTTAATCCAGTTTTTCTTTCACTCTCTTTATTTCTCTTTCTGTGCCTGATTTAACATTGAATTCACCCACTTTAACTCACCATTCTTCTTAGTCCTTCCTCTGCTTATTTTTCAATTTTCTAATCTTATTGCTATGGAGATATACTGTTTATCCCATCATTCACCAAGGTCACTGATACTCTGTATCCCTTGCCACACTGTTATCAGCTCCACATTCCAGCAACTTAAAATGGGCAAAAAGCTTTTAGCTGAAAGGTACCGGAAACAATTTAATCGGGCATGCTATGACAAGCCCACCCCAGCAAATTCCAGCCTGACGTTTACAGTTAAGATGTTCATTAGCAGGAATTTCACGTGCAACGCATTACACGAGTTATCCTTGTAAAAATGTCATTCACATCAGCAGAAATGTCAAATGCAGAGGAAGGGGTATTATACACAAAACAAGACTCTACAGATAAGGATGGAAGGGTTCTCAATTCACGGCTTTTATAATTAGAACGGTTACATTCATAAAAATGTGCTTTAAAAGGGTAATACGCCAATGTGGATAGTTTAAAATATGGTTTTGAGTACATTTTGGAGAGGAGACACATATTATCCATACTTTTGGCTTTCAAGTATATTTGTGCAGAATTGTAGACATTGCTTTAAAGACTACAAAGGAGAATAAATTGGAAGCATGAAAAGTAATGGATAGAACAGTATTTAAAATCTCTGAGGATTAATTTGTCACAAACCATCTTCTTGAAAGGGCCAAATTTTGCCATTTGCAGAACAACTTTTGAGTCTTCCCACTACATATTTATAGTGGGATAACTTCTATAAAATATACTCGTGAACAAATCAGACAAACAATACTTTGAAATGCCAACCTAGCTGTCAAAGCAATATTAATCATTGACTAAGTGATCAATCTTTACAGGTTTCTTTATCACTATCTTTTTAAAAGTGTCACTTTGGTGCTTCTTTTGCACTTCAGGGACAGGTACAGTTCATCCGGCAGAAACCATTCTAAGCATTAGCATGGCTTATAAAGAAACCAGCTATTCCTGCTGCGCTACTGAAGAAATCATAGCCTTTGTTTCTCACATTCTTCTGCCACAGCGACTTTCACTGTTCTCATTCACAAGCAGCAGATAATGGGCGGAATGATCCCAGATTTGCAAGAAGTGCGGTAGCAGGTGGGTAAAACAGCCAGCCGCAATGGCGGGTTTTCACGCTGTATCGTCCCAAACCAGCCACATCATTTACGCATTCCTGGGGAACACCCCATTTCCATGGCAGGCCGGCTCTCATTTGCCCACCCGCCATCACCCCGCTGCTGCATCACGCTGGACACCATATTGAAAGTCCAGCTGCGCACACACCTCTCAGTGCTTCCAGCTCACCACTGCTGCACAGAAGACATGGCCCTGAAACTGAAGAAGACTGCAGCCCCCAGATTGAGCGACGCATCCCTTGAGCACCTTTGGGATGCCATGGAGTCCCGCTGCAATGTCCTCTGCCTCCGCTTTGGCCACAGAATGGGCACTAATCAGGCTTGGGAGGCATTGGCAGCGATGGTCAGCGCCAACGACCTTCAAAAGACAACAGTCACTCAGTGCTGCAAGAGGATGAATGATCTCCTCTGTTCCACCAGGCTAAGTCACTCTTCTCATCACTCTCAGCTCACACACTCACAAACCCATCACACATCCACAGGGCCCTCACTCACTGTCAGTGCAAGGGACATCACCATTTATTCTCTCACACTCGCCATCTGTGTCCTCATCCCGTCCATGGGACCACTCACCACCCACACAGGCCAGGCATACTTATCATCTGGCCTGGCAGATGTCTTGCTTACACTTTCTCCATCGCTATTCATGCAAGACAAGCTGGTACACAACAAGAGGGAGAGTTCGCAGACTGGTGGCAGAATGCCTGAAATCAAGGTCCTCATGCACTTTGAAAACAGAGCCATCCAGATGGCTGGCGATGACTGGGACCAGTCCTGTGCTGACAGTGAGGTCGCCAGTTGATCTACCAACTGAGGGTCCAGCAGTACAAAATCCATCAGATAACCACGCTGTGAGTGATGTTTCCTGTTTCACAGGCCACTGCTAATTATCTCTCCTTGCTTTCGCAGGCACACCCACCAGTCGCCAGAGTCCATGATCCAGTGCCTCCAATCAAGCCTTGAAGAAACTCCTGAAGAGGTGTCTGGAGGCAACCTCCCTGAAGTCCTGTCACAGCGCTCATCACACCCTCCACCAGTGCAGAGACACACACCTCAGTGGGACAGTCTGGTGAGTACATCACTATTTCTGATCCACAGCAGGTGGAGGCAGGGACATCCCAGGTCTCAGCCACTCAGAGGACTGCTGGAGGCTAGAAATTTGCTGAGTCTGAGTCTGGACCTGGTCATGTCACAATTGTTGGAGCTGCAAAGGTAGGCCTGGGAACATCAGGAAGGGATGTCTGTTGCACTCCTAGATTGGAAGGCATGATGGAGAAGTCCGTCCGCCTTCAGGCTGAGGTGATAGTGCTGACATGCCAATGCACTGCTGTCAACACTGGTAGGATGGTGGCCACCATGGAGACCTTGGTCCAGAACTTCACTCCTGCACTGCTGTGTGGGCTCAACACCATTGTTCCAATATTGTGTACGCGAGAGGGGTGCCGGGCCATTCGATCTCATTCCAACTATCCCTTCTCCTCAAGGAGTCAGCCTGGGGCTCCCAGCCACCAATAGGAAGAGGATCAGCAGGCATACAATCCGGGCCCATCCATCCAGATGACTCCGAGTGTGTCCGGCCCATCCAACTCCCCTCTTCCTGTGACCCCAGAAACTCCAGCCCCATAGGCCGAGTAGGATGCCACTGCTGCACAGCAGGACTCTGAAAGCAGGCCGGGGCCCTCCACATCTCGGCCCTCCAGAGGACGCCAGCCAAGGTCATCACGGACAGAGTGTCGCAGTCAGCAGTCTGCCTCCACCTCTGCTGTGGATGTCCAGGGAGCATCAAGATGTAGTAGTAGAGTTAAGGAAGTTAGGGAGAATTAGTTGTACAGCCTGGGTATGGGTGTTAATCAACGTACACATTGTACACTAAGAATGTCTCCCTGCCTATGGTTCCTTGTTCTGATGAGCAGTATTCTTTTCACTCCGATGTGAAACCTTTCTGCACAAGATAAAGGCAGGTGTGTCAATCCAGGGCCTCTTCCTTGTGCTCTGTGCAGCCTTCAGTCCAAAGTGATGGTCTGGCCTCACACTCCCTGGAAACATTACTGATGCCTGCACCTCAGTGGTGCTTGTCATTGCTGCCAGAATGTAGTGGGCAGGTGTCACAGAGTTCCATCATTCTCTTGCTGTGCTCTCAGCACCTTTAAGGTGGGGCTGGCTCCCATCTTATCAGCACCTGTGACCACTGATGCTGTGTACCAGCTCCTGAAGGATTCAAGTGCTGAAGGCGGACACAGGGTCAGATGCTTCTAAAGTTTCGTGGCTGCGTCTCTATATGACCCCTATCATAGAGTGCAAGCGAGCAGTCCTTGGCCAGAAAAGAGTCAGATGTTCACAGAGGCTAGGTATTTGTGCAGCCATAGGCCAGACTGGAGTCAAACGTTCACAGATGCGATGTAAGGATCAGTGGCATCAACTCACTGCATGCCGTCATCATACTCCACAAATCTAACAGCTATGTGGGCCTCCCGAGTAGGCCTGCCTCATCTAGCCAGTGCGAGGGCCTCACCCCTGTCAGCATCGCCTCTGAGGACCTCCTCACCCTCATCCCCGTTGGCTTCCTCCTCATTGGAGGAGACCTCCAGCTCCTTCAGCTCCTCTTCAGCCAATTCATCTCCCCATTGGAGTGCCAGGTTGTAAAGGGCACAGTAGACAATGAATATGCGTGACACCCTCTGTGGACTGTATTGCAGGGCTCAGACTGGTCCAGGCACAAGAACCGCATCTTCAGTATCCCGATGGTTTGCTCCACCAAGTTGCGAGCTGCTTTATAGCTTCCAGGAGAGTGCTGGTCACCACTTGGATGGCCAGAGATTAGTGCGCTGCAAGGCTGCCCTGTTGGCTTGAACCATGAGGGAGACTGGTCCAAACCAGGATGATGACATTGCAAGGGGCTGTGAGCATCTCCAGCAATGACTGCTCCAAGGCCAACTTTAGCAAGGAGATTGTACAATGTGCCCAGTCATCCAACTGTTCTGCAGTCCACTAAAATGCTCATGAATATGCAGTCTGTGCCAGGGATGGGGAAGGGGTGCGGGGAAGCTCTGGAACACTTGGTGGCACTTTGATGCCTCTGCGTTGCTTGAGTGAGCAGATAAGCTAGAAGGCCAACCTCAATCATAACAATTTGGCTGCGTTTGAACTGTCTCAGTTGCAGAGGAACTTCATAGAAGGTGCACCTAATGCATGGCCACTTCCCTTGCCCATCCTACCCCCTCAACCTGAATGCTTGTGCAATATATCCAATGGCAGGGTTGCCCTTGCCAGTCAACTCAAAGGCAGAACAAAAACAAAAATACCTGGAAAAACTCAGCAGGTCTGGCAGCATCTGCAGAGAGGGGCACAGTTAATGTTTTGAATCTGAATGACCCTTCAACAGAACTAAGTAAAAATAGAAAAGGGGTGAAATATAAGCTGGTCTAAGGGAGGGTGGGACAAGTAGAGCTGGATAAAGGGCTAGTGATAGGTGGAGATAACCAAAAGATGTCACAAACAAAAGGACAAAGAGGTGTTGAAGGTGGTGATATTATCTATGGAATGTGCTAATTAAGGGTAGAAAGCAGGACAAGCAAGGTACAGATAGCCCTAGTGGGGGTGGGGTGGAGTGAAGGAATCGAAAAAGGCTAAAATGTAGAGATAAAACAATGGATGGAAATACATTTAAAAATAATGGAAATAGGTGGGAAAAGAAAAATCTATATAAATTATTGGAAAAAAAGTGGGGGGGAAACAGGAAAGGGAGTGGGGATGGAGGAGAGAGTTCATGATCTAAAATTGTTGAACTCAATATTCAGTCTGGAAGGCTGTAAAGTGCCTAGTCGGAAGATGAGGTGCTGTTCCTCTAGTTTACGTTGAGCTTCACTGGAACAATGCAGCAGGCCAAAGACAGACATGAGAGCAGGGTGGAGTGTTGAAATGGCAAGCGACAGGGAGGTCTGGGTAATGCCTGCAGACAGACTGAAGGTGTTCTGCAAAGCGGTCACCCAGTCTACATTTGGTCTCTCCAATGTAGAGGAAACCTCATTGGGAGCAACAAATGCAGTAGACTAAATTGAAGGAAGTGCAAGTGAAATGCTGCTTCACTTGAAAGGAGTGTTTGGGCCCTTGGACGGTGAGGAGTGGGGAAGAGAAGGGGCAGGTGTTACACCTTCTGTGGTTGCATGGGAAGGTGCCGTGGGAGGGGGCTGAGGTGTAGGGGGTGATGGAGGAGTAGACCAGAGTGTCCCAGAGGGAACGATCCTTGCGGAATACTGCCGGGGGGGGTAGTGGGAGGGTGGTGAAGGGAAGATGTGTTTGGTGGTGGCATCATGCTGGAGTTGGTGGAAATGGCAGAGGATGATCCTTTGAATGCGGAGGCTGGTGGGGTGATAAGTGAGGATAAGGGGGACCCTAACATGTTTCTAGGAGGGAGAGGAAAGTGTGAGGGTGGATGCGCGGGAGATGGGCGTGACACGGTTGAGGGCCCTGTCAACCACCGTGGGTGAAAAACCTCGGTTAAGAAAGAAGGAGGATATGTTAGAGGAACTGTTTTTGAAGGTAGCATCATCGGAACATATGCGACGGAGGCGAAGGAACTGACAGAATGGGATGAAGTCCTTACAGGAAGTGGGGTGTGAGGAGCTGTAGTCGAGGTAGCTGTGGGAGTCGGTAGGCTTGTAATGGATATTGGTGGACAGTCTATCACCAGAAATTGAGACAGAGAGGTCAAGGAAGGGAAGGGAAGTGTCAGAGATGGACCATGTGAAAATGATGGAGAGGTGGAAATTGGAAGCAAAATTAATAAATTTTTCCAGGTCCAGACGAGAGCATGAAGCAGCACCGAAGTAATCATCGATGTACCGGAGAAAGAGTTATGGGAGGGGGCCGGAGTAGGACTGGAGCAAGAAATGTTCCACATACCCCATAAAGAGACAGGCATAACTGGGGCCCATGTGGGTACCCATAGCCACACCTTTTATTTGGAGGAAGTGAGAGGAGTTTAAGGAGAAATTGTTCAGTGTGAGAACAAGTTCAGCCAGACGGAGGAGAATAGTGGTGAATGGGGATTGTTCGGGCCTCTGTTCGAGGAAGAAGCGGAGACCCATCAGATCATCCAGATGGGGATTGGAGGTGTAGAGGGATTGGATGTCTATGGTGAAGAGGAGGCGGTTGGGGCCAGGGAACTGGAAATTGTTGATATGATGTAGGGTGTCAGAGGAATCACGGGTGTAGGTGGGAAGGGACTGGACAATGGGAGAGAGAATGGAGTCAAGATAGCAAGAAATGAGTTCCGTGGGGCAGGAACAGGCTGACACGATCGGTCTGCCGGGACAGTCCTGTTTGTGGATTTTGGGTAGGAGGTAGAAGCGGGTCGTCCGAGGTTAGGCGACTATCAGGCTGGAAACCGTGGAAGGAAGATCTCCAGAGAAGATGAGGTCAGTAACAGTTCTGGAAACAATGGCTTGATGTTCAGTGGTGGGGTCATGGTCCAGGGGGAGGTAGGAGGAAGTGTCTGCGAGTTGGCGCTCAAAGGCAGGGCTGTCCTTAACCTCACCATCCCTGCCATGAGTCACCTCAATGGCAAGGCTGCCCTTAACCCCGACCCCCAAACACCCCTGAAGCTGGAAGTCCAGCAGGCGACCATGGTGAGTGCTGCACGTTACTGTGTACCCACCTCAAGTTCCCCTTAAAGTGCAGACTGCCAAGTGCATGCCTTTTATGCTCTGTTGTGAAACACATCAGCCTGCTTTCCCACCGATATGGAAAAACGATCCAGCCGGGGTTGGGGGTGGGGGTGAGTGGGGAGCAATTCCAGCAGGCAGGCCTAATAATGATGTGCTGATGTATTATAATGAGGTTCCCGGCGTCCGATAGCGGGAAACGCAGCCCACCATCGGCAGGCTGAGCAGACGATGGCGAACTGGTTTCCCGCCATTGTATAACTGATCTCGCCATATTGCCTGCTCATGCCACTATCACTCCTTATGCCAGCGGGCACAGAAAATTCTGCCCAATGTCTCAGCTATACCGTATACTGGGCAATCTTTCCTGCTGCATTAAAGCCAAGCATACAGGATTAATCTTGCAGATTCCATCAGAGTGGAAGTTTAGCACCAGTAGCAAGACCGCCAGGAAGTGCTGCTGTGCTTTCTAAACTTATAAATTAAAAAAAAATCCAGCCAGCTCATATTTCACCACCATTTGAAGGATGTGTGAGTATTTGAATCTTTGCGCATGCTGGCATGGAACTTAATCTTTCTTCACTTACTAATGATGCAAGAAACCAGTTGAACTGCTATTCCATACTTACACTGTTCTTGGAAAACTGAACCAGTAAAACAGACACATTCCTTTTCCATTTGTAAGTGACATATGGCAGTCTTTTGAAAAGTTATAAGTAGTTTGGCCTCTTAGTTTTCCAGTTAAAACTTTTATACTATTATGATTCTACAGCATTTAGTGACTATGTTTGACCTTTTTTTAAGCCCCCTTTCATCAATTTCCCATTTCATTCATGGGGACGAGCTGGATAACACTATTCCTTTTGCTGGAAAGCGTTGTGCTTTTTTCACTTCCAGGGCAATAAAAGCCTCCCCTACAAAGTGACAAAAGACTAATTCTTTTTCCCCACTCCCCCCTCCATCGTGTAAATGACAGAGCAATTCAATCTGTGCCCTGGCCAAGAACCAGCAAGACTCGCAAATAGAGGCCAATCTAGTTCAAGTGTCAGTCAAGACTGGCATTTTGAACTCAGGCCCGGTGAAGGAGAGTCAGATCAGCTATTTTAATCTGAAGCAAATTCTTTATAAAGCAGCCCAAGTCACATTGCCAAGAAATGAATCATGCTCATGCAGTCGTCTTCCGTTAGCCTTTTCAGATCTATACACTAATTTTGTGCTCTAGATGTGAATTCTTGTTATTGCTTTTCAGTACAGAGATGTGAGATCATTTGTAAAACATAATTGTATTTTGCTCATCTAGTCTGCAGTGTTGGGAAATCAAAAGTCAATTTAAAAAAGTAGTATTGGGTGAATTGTTAAATTATATACTTTATTTACATATGAAATAAGTCTTATTTCTTACTTCTGCACAATCAAAACTTTATCAGCACTATGCTTTTAGATATTGCTGACTGTAGTTTACCTGGCAGATCATAACCCAAAGAATAAAGACCTTACATGTTTATTATTTATAAAAAAATGTTACTTTAGTGTTTTTTTTAAAGGAATCTTTTACTTGTTATTCAAACATTATGTTGATTTAAGGCATGCAGCTACTCAAACCATTTGGCATTTCCTTGCAACCATAGCATTCTAATAATTGTCTTGGGATTTCAGTACAAGTAAACACCTTACTCAATATTAAAATAAGGTAAACTACAATGTAGTGTTTGCTCTGAACTTGTCCATTTTTTGTTCGCCAGGTAGCTGTATAGCTAGTTAATTAAGACAAAGTAAATTTATCTTTTCTCATTTTTCTCTCCCACTGAATGGAATATGTTAGGCTAGTTTACATGCATTGATATTTCCTGAGCAATGACCTTTTAAACTCTTATGTAGCCACAGCATTGTAATTGCTTCTAGTGTGAATCATCTAACTAGAGTCACTGCCTAATCTTTTCAACTTGCTCGTAGTGCATTCCGCAGTAGGACGGTGCTGTTACAGGCTCCTGAATTTCTTGCTTACCCGGCAATGGCAAAAGTCATTAAACATTAACAGTAATAGTATTTCCACTGTAATTAACTGTTAATTACTTCCACATGTTAATAGAGTTTGGGGGAAAGGATTTTTTGCTATTGTTACAGCTCCTAAAATAATTTCCATGTGATAATTTTCCAGGATATCAAAATTTGAATAATTATGCACTAATTAAGAAAGAGGGAAAGTAGGCCTGCTACAGGAGTTAAGACTGCATTAATTTTAATGTTTTTACAGCATTTTAATTGGTATAAGGGCAGTAAATTGAGAGCTGCTGCACTACTCTAATAGGAATGGGGCTGGCTTGCAATATGCCTCTTATGTACTGAAGCCCAAGGTCAGCACAAGTTTGCAAAATCCCTCTGCTCTTCAGACGAAATGTATTGGTGGTGAAGCATGCATCTATCACTCTGACAAGCATTTAACTCTCCAAGAGCACATGCTCTCAGATCTTAAATTATTAATTGCATTAAATACATTTTCATATTGCAGGCTGCTTTTCTGCAAACTGTTCCCTGGTATGAAGAAATTTTCCCTATAGTTTGAAATTCAGTAACCTTCTGTGTTTGGACTTAAAAGCTGGGTTGAGGGAGTTTTATCCGACAAATGGCAAAATCCTTGCTTCTTTCCGTTTCAAACTGGTGATATATGGTACCTTTTCCTTCTGAAAAATAAAACACTTACAGTGATTAGAACACCTGCTGTTTAAGGGAGAAAAAAAGATGGTAGAAAGTTAACAAAGACAAATTATATGAACATTCGCCAAGGCATTTTTCACCCAACATTTTTTTTTCGCTCCAGTTTTACTGATACTATTGCATTAATTAGGAATTTAGGCAAATGACATAAGTGCTCTAATTTTTTATTTCTGCCAGGAGAACAATTAGGCAGTTAGATGTAACAAATGGTCTGACCGCACATTGCTTGTTGAAAATTTTCAAGCTACATTATTTCTGACAAGTAAAAACAAATAATGGTTGTTTTGCCCAATTTTTACCATAAGCGATGTCAGCTTCAGCAGATGCACTGTACCATTGGCTTTTCTATTGTCATGCCTCATTAAAGTATGCTGACTCTTGTGGATTTGCATTTCCTTTAGGTAAATAGTTATTTACATGAACTGTGACATTTATCTTAGATGACAATTTCTAATTACTCACAGAACCAAGGGTGATGCATTGAGCACTTTGAAGAAAGCTTTACCTGCAGAAAAATTACTTTGAATTAACTCGCCTTTCAAAATACGTAAGGATTTCAAAGTGGACAAATTAGGCTCTTCTTAGCCACATATGGTACACGTTTTAAAAATGCTTCCTTCGTATTGACTCTGGAGAACAATTCTTGATGATGGAGTGGAGGAGCTCCTTGCTCATATGGGGGGTCCATTTTGTTGTCTAGGTTTGCCAGGATTGCACAGACTCTGCTAAAGCTCCTCACAGTTTATCCTGTTAGTTTGATGTGGTCAGAATAAGTTGAAGTTTACTTTGCTGGCCTATGTGTTTCCTTATATATGCATTTGTGCATCTTTATACTGGACTTGAGTGCAGATCCCAAAGCTAAAATATCTGTTTCAAAATACATGCTTTGAGGTTTGCATCTGTTGCTGTGATGTTACAGACAAATCAAAAGGGTTGTATTGTCTAATAAATGTATCCAACCTTGTGCTGGTGAACACCAGCCATGTATTCCATCATAATTTCAACATTCACATTGTCAAAACAATTTCAAAGTGTACTCTTCATATTTTTGAAATTATTCACAAAGAAAGTTGTTACGGAAATTACAGCAGAGTCCATGAGAGCCATATGTAGACTATTCCCCATCCAGCAGATAGGTTTTTCATTTTGCAATCTTCTTTATCAAGACAATACAGCTCCTTTAACTGCATGTCGAAGTGTAATCAATAGTAATGCACCAACTTGTCACTATTGTAGTCACCTGCACTCATTCTCCTGATACTTCTAGTCTCTTGGCCTTAATACTATATCAGTATAATATATTAAGTTGAAATCTCTGTACTTAAAACAGCATGTTTGTCCTTTAATCTAAATATATCTAATGTTTTATCAGCCTCATTGAATCTGGTAAAGGAAAAGAGGTCCGAGCGAAACCATCCAATATGATTAGAAAATTGTTTTTTCCCAATATCTAAATACAGGGAATAGTATTATTTATTGACCCAACAGAGATTTATTGAATACAGGCTTTACAGCCCACATAGGTTCTCTCTCTAGTCGAACAAAACAAAGAAAAGAACTGAGTGGTCTCAATAGCTCATGCCATAAATCTGTGTTGGCATAAAAATGGTATTGCCTCCATTCTTATTTGTGAATGACTCTCCCCTAACATGGCTTTGGTTATCAAACAGAAGATGGGTTTGATTTGATACGTTTATGGTACAGTGAGATGTTGACTGTGCATCATTTTTCGGCATTAATTGATTGATAAGAATAGGGAATAGAAAGACAGAGACATGAACTGCCTAAATAAATAAATACAAGTAAATTATAACCCACAGTTTTGAAAACCTTCTTGGCTACTGTCTGATGTAACCTGGATGGACTATAGTGAGTTAAAATATATAGCCATAATATATGACTACCCACGTCAAACTAGCCTCAGCCTACAGCCTAAAAGGAATTCTGAGCACAGGGTAAGTAGTATTTCATCAATAAAATCATAAAATAAAGACATTAAAATGAAGGAATGATTGAATGCTGCAGGACATTTGTACAATCACCCTTCAGTCACAGCTTATAATAGGGAAATTCTTAAAAACCATATACTCACTATGAATTTGCTTATAAATAAAGTATTTTCTCAAAAAGTGTGCTTATAGTACATACTAAGCTATCAAACACTGTCAGCCAGCACAATCCTAGCAACCATTAGCTTTAGTTTTCCTTTAGTTTTATATGTAAATTTGTGTAAAACGTTGCTGTAATATTGTCAGCACCATCGCACTCGTGTAAGAACAGGAATGCCTTCCCTTTTCAATAAGATTACTCAAAATATTTAATTTGTAAATTTATTGCAAAAATGAGCATCTCATTTTTTTTCTCAGATTCGCTGCATGCTATGTGATTTTACAGATGCATTAGAGTGTTTCATACTCACTTTCCTCTGTAATTTTATCTAATTAAGTTTTTGAACGATCAGCTGAAATATGTGCATGTTTTAATGGTTGTGTTATTTTTGATGCCTGTAAACTCAGCACTTTGCATTTAAATGTACAAATGCTACGTATTTCCTTTATCAAAAATTATTTCCAAATAATTATGCCAAATGCATTTTTTGTGCAACTTGATTTCTGCAATCTGTCACAAAACATTGCAAGTCCTATTCAAAAATATTTTGAAGGGTTCTTTTTTACAAGAATTAAGTGGCAGGTTGCCTCTGTCACCAGGCATTACAATTGTGAATGTGTGTCAGGATCTTGGGTACACAGAAGCAGGTAAAGAGCATGCATTGCAATTAAAGGCCAAAGTAGGACAAAGAGAGACTGCAGTTGGCTATCGCAAGCCACCTTCTGAAGGATGACTTATGTTATTGGCCCAGAGCTTCCTGGCATGTTAACTTACACCTAAAATGGCACTGCTTCATGCCCTGATCTTGCCGTTGGAGTGTTTACACCAAAATTTCCAGGAAATTCAATCCGAACGTGTTGCAGCAAGCATTGTGACAAATCAGAGACTTCAGAAGTGGTGCAGCCAATTGTTCACCCCATCTGCATCAATGAACTGATTAATAATTAGAGTAATATTGGAACAATCTGAGTCATAGGCCTGGATTTTAGCCAGGAAGTGAGTTCTGTATGTGGGTGCTGCTGTGAGGCCTGGAAACTTGGAACAATGGGTTTTCCAAAAATGTCCTGAAAAGTATTGCAGCAGTGATGCATTTTTGTTTCTGAATGGTTCCTGCTCACAGGCAGCCCAATTAGCCAGCTGAAGATTTTTCGGGTGGTAACTGCTTCACAAGCCCAAAGTCTACGATAGCATATAGGTATTAGGGGAGTGAAATTGAGGAATTGTAGTGAGGGGAGATGGATCGGAATCTTGAGGGGTGGAATGTGGGCAGCAGATAGATCCTGAATTGGGTTGGGGAGTGTTTACTTATTAGTTTGTTGGGCCTGGAGGAAACACCCTGGCTCAGTTGTGCTGTAAAGGTACTTACTCCATGGATTTGGCTTCTCTTGTAAGCTGCTGATCAAGGCCCAAGAGATCTGACCATCTGTGGCTAAAAATAGAATGACTATTAAAATGAAGGCAGGCAGTCTTATTCTAGTATTTAAATAGTTAACCTGTTTCCATCAAGTGATCTGGTTGCCTGCCTCCTTTAACACTGGAAGTGAGTAAATTTGAGGTAAGTTTGGTTCCTGTTCCAAATTTTGTGCATTTCGTCTCTGGCCTGACCCCACCCATCCTTTTCTGGAAGTTAAGATTCAGACCATAGAATTCTGAATTTTAAGTCCTTTTACTGTACAAAAGTTGATCACAAATTTGTTTGAATTATGGACACCCACCTGCTGTTTTCAGGAACATCCTAGGTCCTATTTACCATTTATTTGGAAAATGATATTAATAATTAGTGCTCTCAGATTAAACCAACGTGGGAGGGATGAACTGGGTATTGTTTTGCCAATTTCTATGGCATGACATTGGACCAAAAGATTAGTTTTTGCAGGACTATGTTTTGTGCCCATAGGTGACTTGAAATACATCCAACAAGATAATTGGATCTACTTAAACAGCCATTAAGTCTCTTGTTGCATATGCTAATAAAGAGCCAAATGCTAGTTTAAGGACCCTCTTTGAAATTGGTCAGGAACTGAGTGGAGCTTGTAGCAGGCAAGATCCACTGAGTTTTTCTAGTTTAAAAGCAAGTGAAAATGAGCCTAAATTAATTTCTTCCCCACTCTCATGTATATCAATAGCACATGGAGCACTTTAGTGTCCTATAATGTGGACAGACTATACACTAAACCTACCGTGCTATGACAAAAAACAACTTATTTCTCGAGTTTCAGCTAAAAATTAACAG
This sequence comes from Carcharodon carcharias, assembly GCF_017639515.1. Classification (NCBI taxonomy): domain Eukaryota; kingdom Metazoa; phylum Chordata; class Chondrichthyes; order Lamniformes; family Lamnidae; genus Carcharodon; species Carcharodon carcharias. Next base: position 85,835,252 of record NC_054483.1, on the reverse strand, counting down.
TATTGAGGAAAACAAAGGTTTTATTCCATTTTAATCACATTTTTTGAACTTGTGAGTTTAAAGGCGTTTATCTGCTACATTATGTTCAGTTTAAATGGCATACACTCAAGGGAATTTGCAATTGCCATTGACTTGACTGGGGACAAAGCTCTGATAATTTGGTTTGCATGGTTTTGGTGAGGGCAGTGCAAAGGTGCCAAGAAATTCTAACCTGGCACAAATGATGGCGTAACGCACTTTTGCCATCATTTCTGAGTGCAAAGTGAGCCGATGCTGTAGATATGTCATTCCAATGGCAAAAATTTCCAGGAAATTCTGAGCCAATGAGTTCCCAACCAAAATTTCACATGGTTTGGGAAAGCTTTCCCCCAATGCTCACATGCCCGTAAACAAGTTAAGCCAATGCCCTGGTTAAATTCTGCAACCTGTCTTTTTGTTCCAGAAGTACATTAAAATTTTGGATTGTTTTGATGGGAGCAGGGTTATCTACTTACATTTAGTTTCCCCACATTGAATTATTTTTGTGTATAAGAAACCATTTTGACAGCTGTTTAATTTGCTGCCCTTTCCTACAATATTGTTGATCACCACGCTTAGCTTATTATGGTCAGTGGGAGAGCTAGCGTCTGAGTTTTCAATGCAGTCAGTGCTCTCCACAACTGGCACATGTACATAGTGGTGCAAAGTGAAAGTGAGCAACATCTCAATTTCAGGGTTTCTGTGTTTAGTGCAAGGAGATATAGTCTGAATAACTTTTTTTTGTTTCATGCTGTTCATTGTTTATGTAAATAGCAATGTCAAAAATCCAGTTAATGTATTTGAAAGAGCTATTTTCTGCTGCCATTAGTGACTGAAGAAATAAGGAAAATGGCTGGCAGAAAGATGACCCCCATCTAACCTTTTCGTAATGTGTCTATTTGTTTCCTCTTTCCTCATAGAAAGGTGTCCAGCTTCCATTGGAGAATGCATTCTGAAACGCCCCATAATCATGAACTTTTCATTGTGGAATCATTAGGTTAAATGCTGTCATCTTCTATTGCATTTATAGACATTTGCACAATTACATTAGCATTGGCACAAAGTGGTTTCACTACCTACTGACACTGCAGTTATAGTGTAAATGGAACCTGAACATGTATTGGAGCACAACCTGATATGGGGACGCAGTAGAGTGAGACTCCCTAGAGTTACAGGCCTTCACACCCAATTACAGTCCAAACTTCACACCAATGCTAAACCTGTGGAGTGTGAATACACTGAGGCAATCATTGTAGTTTTACATGTTCCAAGCTAACAGTTGTTGCACTGTTTTAATATATTTGAGCAGAATGGGCCCAGATTTGCACTAAGTGCGGTAGCATTCCTTAAATGACAACACCTCCAAAACAAAAATAAGTCCCTTCATCAAAGCAGTTAAGTAAATTTAAATGTAATGCTGCTTCAACTTGGTAACAGTGGGGGCAAGTTTCTGACCTTCAATCTCTGAAATGGATTGCCAGTGGTTTGGTCAGCACACTAGACTAAGTTACAAAACTTAGGTATGGAGAGTCTATGTTTGACAGTTTAGATCAAATCAACTTAAGGGCTTTATTATCTGAACATAATATGTCCAGGACCCTAATGATGCAAATCACATAGTTTCTAACATGCATAAGGTGCATGCTTGCCTTTCAGAAACTTAAACCACTAATTCAGAGATCAGCTGTGAAAAACATAGTTCTACATAAAAAGCAATAATGGAATTTCTTCATCTCAGAGCCTTCTGCTTGTCCAGTTATCTGGATGCGTTGATTAGAAACCTACACAATTGGCCTGTGAAATGAAAAAACTGGATTGCAATACTCATCATCATCCTGGAGATACTGTCCAAGAGACCAGCAATTTTTGGCAAAGGAAAAAAAAGATTAATTGAGTGCCATTGGCACCAACTGACAACCATGTCAAGGGGTGAGAAAACAGTTTTGTGATATAAAACCACAAACCAGCAGGTCATGAGCACTCTCACTGGAGGCCCACAGGAACTTAAAATGCTACAGAATAAGTAGGCTCAGAATCTTTAGCCTGGAGTGTGCTGAGACTGAAATTGGTCTATTCACCAGTCAACCTAACAAGTGTCTAGCAAATCTGACTTGAAAGATTATCCAAAATAGTGAACATGTTATCATCTATGTTTGCTTGTTTTACATCCAATATTATTCCCCCTATGGTATATTTTGTGAACAACAATTTTGAATCTGATCTACGACCTCCACAATTCCCTTCTAATTCTGGCTAGTTTTTCTCCAGAATCAACATGTAGAACATTGACCTGTGCTATATGTTGATCAAAAATGTGTGAGTGCTCAATGAGTAGGGAAAATAAAGCACCTAGATTTAGTTTTGAAGAGGCTAACGAGAAGTTGCTAGTGTTCTCAACGCAAGACCTGAACTGATCGCAAACAAATATTGAGGTAAGTGAGCTTGCCTTCAAATTAAGAATCATTGAGTGCTGACAAGTATCCAAATGCTTGTAGCCATCAAGTACATTATCAAGAGTGAGAAACTAGGAAAGGTTCATTTCAGAGATCAATACCTCAAACCCTGACATACATAACATGCTGGCCCGGTGATTGGTTGCATTTCAGTCTACCATTGAGCTATTGGCAATCAAAACATCACCTGCAGTGGAAGTCTTGGCTACATAGGTACTAAGAAAATAGCGACATTGTTCTATAATGTCTACTAGCCAAAAAAACTCTGTTGGCTGTGTTATGAATTGAATGCTGTTAACTGTAGGGCAGGCTTCTTTGATCTCAGAACAAATCAATTCTCAGACAAGATGGCTAGCAGCCATGAGCAGATGTTCAACCCTGTACCTAAGAAGGGGATGATAGGGCAGGACATCTGGCTGAAGCCTGTTTTCATGTTAAAGCCCCTGACTGCATGTATTTTTGGTGCTCCACTTTAAGATGGTGATTCAAAATGCCTGCTAAACCTACCTCTGCTCTAGCACTCCACCTTCCACTGATGGACTACTGACCTCTCCAGGAAGGCACCAGGTAAATAAGCAGCTTTCCATCAGTAAGCAGATATAGAGCAAAGTGGCATAGAATAAATACACAGGTTATGCTGAGAATATCATGTGCTACACACACTTAGCACACATTTGGATTGTTTTAGATTATCATTTTACATTTGTCCCCTTTATTACGGTATATTTCACAAACAGAAAAGTTAATGAAAATGGGTGCATGTGTAAAAAAGGAGAAAGACCATTTCTGCAATAGGTTTGTATGGTGTTTCATGAAGATGCAAAGTTGGTATGATGAATGTTAATGTGTGACTGTATCAGTCAGACACTTATCTTCCTTAACATAAATCAGTGATGGTCTGATTTTCTCTGTCCTATAGTTCATCGCGTTTGTTCTTGGAATTGATGTTTGACTGCAATGCCATATGGCCACATTCTCTTGTTGGGTTTACCAAATTATATAACAAAAATACACTAGTGCTGAGGTCAAACTCAGGCTAACATCTGTACCAGTTGGAAATTATGCCTTTGCTACAATTAATTTGAGGGGAGGTGGTGGCATAGTGGCATCATCACTGGACTAGCATTCCAGAGACCCAGGGTAATTCTCTGGGGACCCAAGTTCAAACCCCATCCATGGCAGATGGTGAATTTGAATCCAATAAAAATCTGGAATTCAAAGTCTAATGATGAACACAAAACCATTGCTGATTGTCATAAAAACCCATCTGGTTCACTGATGTCTTTTAGGGAAGGAAATCTTCCTACTTGGTCTGGCCTACATGTGACTCCAGACCCACAGCAATGTGGTTGACTCTTTAAAAATAAATTTTAAAATGCCCTCTGAATAAGGGCGTTTAGGGATGGGCAATAAATGCTGGCCTAGCCAGCGATGCCCACATTCCACGAATGAAAAATGAAAAAAAATTGAATGTGCCACCTGAAAATATCCATAACTGCTGTTTTCGTGATACATTTGCAAACATGTTGCAACCTGAAAACATTGTTTCATTATTGCTTTTCCTGATTTGAGAGCAGGACCAATGCTACGGAATTCTCCAACTTCTAAGATAACTGCCAATCTCTATCAGCAAAGAGGTTGTGATGTTAGGTAAAACTGACCCATTTGAACTCTAAGGTGTTGGATCTTGTCTCATACACTATCTACCCAATACTTTTTTTTGAAGATTTGCATTTTTCTTTGATGTTTATCAAGGTGCAAGATGTCAGTGCTGGAGAATGGAACACTGTTATTTTAGTTAGGAGTGCCAATGTGGCACACCGCTGGGTGAGAGATACTTCAGATTAGTTACAAAGTAAAACCTTCATAATCTATCCTAGCAAAAGCCTTTAATGCAAACCTCACAAAAGTGCTCACCTTTATACCAGTATGAAAATTCGCTTCCCCATATCAGCCCTTCCTATGACTTATTCAACCTGTATGCAGTCAAAATCATCACATCTACTAAGAATTGGGATGAAGGACCCTTACAGCTGACACAGAAAGAACACTTCCATCTTCTCAGTTTGGGTTGAATTCTAACTCTAGTCCCAGGGGGAATGGGCAGTGAGCTAACCTACTACACCACCCAGTCACTCAACCAGAATTTATTTGCATAAAACAGATCAGTGCTTGTCACAAAAAGCCTCAGTCTTTTAGTAACTAAATTACATCCAAATGAAATTCTTTGACTATTGCTTTTTCCACCTAGTCATTGCACCTATAAAGCAGCACATCCAATCTAAACTGTTCCTATAAACCAGTAGATTTCTATTACACGATGTAGGGAATTAATCTATGTCGGAGTAAATGTCCTCTTTAAGTGAACATTCTCATTAGCAGGATGTCCATTAACTGACTTGTATTACACTCTATATTTTACAAGCAATAAAAATATTGATGTAAGCAATGCATTGTGTTCATTTGATAAGTATAGCAAACCCAATACAGATAACAGAGAAAACAATCGACTTATGGCAGGCTTACTTGTGTTTTTGTGTCTAGGTCTTCATTCCCTGAGTGTAGAAACTTTATTGCTCATTATCTACAGGGCTGTGATGATGTGACAGATGATTTATTGTGAGGCAAAAGCTGTGTTTCGATTGCAGACATTTTTATCCTTTTGTGATGCTGCCTGCCAACCCCCTCTAACTGCTGAGACAACGAATAAGAGAAACTGGATGCTATGTTTTTTTTTTCCTTCTGGCTATCACTCATAAATGTCTAAAGTTAAAACTAGTCTGCAGTTTTAATTTGTATGAATTCCCATTTGTTCTTTAAAAATTCAATTTATTTAATTGCGTTGTTCAGATTAAATTTTGAATTGCATTCATTTGAAGCATTCATGTTAAATCTGCTGCAAATTTCAAGCTGACAGTAATTTGTGTTAATAAGGCCATATTAATTTATTTGGGCTCACCTTTACCACTACTAATGGATATGGCAGAGACTTGTTTTATACACATTTGATAATATTTGGTCACTGTTATCCAAATGTCTTAAGCAGATAGTAAAAGATTAAGGGAAAAATCGTGGTATTGCTAATTATTTATTATATATTTTTGGGAGAATGCAAAATCCTCCTATTCCTGACTCTTTGAAAATAAAACAAAATTCTATCATCTTTCAAGTTAATCAGACACTTGTGTACACTTTCAACAAATTTGAATTTAAGAGCTCTATTGCATTTAACACATAAGCCCATATAGTTGTCATTACTAAAGTTAACATAGTAAAATGAGAGAATCTGAAATACATTGATTATGTTAAGCTGGCAGTAAGGAACTCTACTCATCATTGTCAAATAGGCCAGTTTATGTGTAATGTAACATCATTGTTGAAAACTGCATGATAATAAGTTTTTTAGCGTAAATGATACTGCTTTAATTATTGTCATCTTTGACTTACACTGGTACAAAGGACATCCTGTATATAATTAAGTCCAAATTAATGTCAGAATGATGACATTATCATTTGTGGTTACGTTTCATCTCTGTAAATTGCTTTACAGGTAGGGCAAACTCAGATGATAAAAGTAACAGGCTGGTAATTCATTAGGGAAGTATAGGTTGGCTATTTATCATTTCTTAAACTCTGCATACCCTGGGTTCAGAGTCAGGATTTTGTTATTCATCTATTCATTAGCTGTATAAAGTAGAAGTGTTCACCTTCAAAGCTGAAATATATTCAAGTTTTGTTCTGTTGTGTTTATTTTAGTTCATTAATTTTTTTCTGAGGTTTTAATTTAACCTGATTAAGTAATTTTTCAATCATACAAAGCTATGGTTTTAAAAACTAGTCTTAATATAATGTACAGGTTATATAATGTTCATCATCATATTACTTATTAGTTTGGATGTGAAGGAAGTCTAATTCTGGGAAATACTAATTCCACAATATCTGAGAATTATATAAAATAAGTTTCTGGTCTCAAAGGCTTACTTATATGAATATTCCCTTCATCCTTTTATCCACTTTCTAAGCCTCTCATCTCCACTGTCCTCTGTTGGTGAGGAGGGTGGGCCAGTCTGAAACCTAGCTCCATCGCCTCTATCAATGCTGTATGTGTAGGTTGGCAGGAGGTGTGATTTATCAGGTGGAGTAGATCACTATCCTGATGTTTTCTACTTCAAGATAAAGCTGTCCTCACAAGAGATTTGACCATGAAAATGTTAAACTTCATCCATGGACTTTGTGATTTTTGACTGAAATCAAAGTCGGGACTTGGACAGAGATCCTCTGAACAGGAGGCATGATACTGCCTTTTGCAGACTGTGTTATTTGTAAAACACTTGTTGGGAGCCAAGCATTATGCATAATAGGTAAGGTAGGTGCCATGATGATTGGTAAAAGGAGGTATAAACTATAACAAAAAAAAGCAAGAGTCAAAGCTGCCACAGAAGCTGTGCTGTCACTGATACCCTTCTGTTGAAGATGGCTTATCTTTCTCCATATTAAAAGGTGAATGTCTAAACATGTGATAAAAGAATATTGTGCTTATACTACATGAGATTTCAGACATCAAAACGTTAGAAGCTACCTTCCAACCCCCTGAATCTAGATAATTTATTGTTCATAGAATGTTTACCATGAAATACAATGTATGTGCTTATTCTCTACTTTGTAATGTTCATTCTGTCCTTAGGTGGTGTAGAATATTGGTTTCTCAAAGTGAAGATACTAAACTTGGAAATAATGGGACTGAAATTCAGCGCTTAAAAGATAAAGTATGCACTTCATAGTCCATTTTTCAGGAGCTCACACAGAATCCATATTGCCTGTCAAAACTGGTTTGGAGATGTTTTTGTTTCAACATTTATTAAAAATTTAAATATTAAATCTGTGACATTTGAAAGCCACTCAGAACTGTTTTAAGAAATGTTTTATCATTTAAAGTCTGGGTAAGGAGTTATAGATTATTTACCAAATGTCTTTAAGATGAAGGAATTACCAACAGTATTTGTTTACAGACACCCGTAACATTGTGTACAGATATTTTTGTAAGTAAATCTTCTACTGCAGCATGTTACATGAAAATTCCTTCTTCTATAATGTTGAAAAATTATGGTATTAAAACTTTGAGTGTAATATCATGTGCACATGCTAATGTTCACTTATTTTTACTTGATTACTCCTATGGTTACTTAATGAAAGAGCAGCCAAATGTAGGAAAATCACACTAACTAGTTCTGTTAGTTAATCCAATCCGTGTTAGCTGAACTTTCAGTGGTAATCACAAAATATCTTAAAGTAATTCTAGGTGGTTTCTTTTGGTCACATAAATTTTCTATTTTTATGCCCTTTAGGCAGTGATAAGAACTTTCCACTTTTGTGAAGTATGACTTTGTTACTTGTTATTGAAAGTAGACATTTTGAAAGGTTTGCATTCTTCGTGTTGGCTGTGTTGCAGGTCTAGCTGAGTTTACTGTATATTCTGGCAACCAACAGAGCCATGTTGGAAAGTCACCAGGCAAGCTTTGCTTTAACAACCTTCACTGCATCTCATTATCGTTCTAATTTCCTGGAACACTTTTATAACTGAAATTCATTTCTGGTCATTAATATCATAATTTTGTTTGTTATAAAAATGTGTCATATTTTCCACCTCATTATTACTTTTTCTCCGAGTTCCAAGTTCATAAGCAATATCAAATTAAAAGTCAACAAAAAAGACACTTGCACACACATACACTTGCACACACATATCTAGAAAATATAGCAAGTTTTATAAACAAAAAAGTATGATATTCATAACCAGAAATGAACTTCAGTTACAAAGATGTCCCAGGAAGTTAGAGAACTATAATGAGATGCAATGAAGATTTTTAAACCAAAGTTTGCCTTGTGAGTTTCCAACATGGCCCTTTTAATCACCAGAATACTCTGCATTATTTTAAAGCAAAAGTAGAACATTAAATCAATATTAAAGCCATCTAGAACAATTTTAGGAAATGTTCTGATTAGCATTTAAAGTCAGACTAAGAGAAAGACTGAGAAGCGTACTGAATCTGATAGGACTGATTGCTTTAAAATACTGAGAGTAACAGTCACACAGTCTAGCCAACCACCCATTGTGGTAGTCTTTGTTTCAATGGACTTAAATATATCTATTTTATGTCACTGCAAGATGTAAAATAATATGTTTCCCAACTGTACCACCAATCGACTAGGCAGTAGTTCTTAATAGTACTATTGTTGTCTATTGTTGTCTAACTTCTAAAAATAAAATAGTCTTTCAACAGACTAGAAAGAATGTTATATGGACACTAGTAAATTAGGACATTAGTTTGTTTGGTAATGAGGAAGATCTCATAACTCACTTGTAAAAGAATCTGTAAAATGATTCTATTTCATGTACAGGGAGGATATTTAATCAACAACCACTTTTCAGTTTATGAATATGTCAGGCAATAAGTCTAAAAGGGAAAACTCATAAATGAAAATTCATCTCAGTAAATGTGTTAGGCCTGTAAACACCACCAATGCTTAACAACGTGATCTAATTGTCACAAGAAATATGTATTTATGCATAATATACATTTTGATGTGGATTGAAATGTAAATATAGCATTATTTTGATTCAAATCAAAGCAAATAAATAGTGTAGCAACTAGTTTCTGTTCTATATTTTTTCTATTCCCATTTCGAGTAATTGTGTAAGTTTGAATTTATTGTTACTCATGGGATTGACATGATATTCCACTGGAAAGCATAGCATATCCTCTTGTAAGTCACTTCCATTGTGAAAAAAGTAAAACAATATTATTGTAAGACTGGAGCTTGTATTTTTTTATTTTGTACTGAGCTG